>NC_047086.1:61841546-62141998 GCF_902459505.1 Geotrypetes seraphini | reverse complement strand
TTCAGTCAATATGAAAGGTTCTAATTCAAAATTGTGAAGAGCCTTTTGTGGTGTCCCCCAGGGCTCTCCATTGTCTCCAATCTTATTCAACATCTACATGAGTTCATTGAAACATTACAATTTGAATACCCGAGAGTCATACTAGACCGACATTTAACACTAGCAGAACACACGAACTTATTGGTACAAAAATGCTTTTTTACATTGTGGAAATTAAGAACCATTAAAATATTTTGATCCTTTATCATTCAGAATATTGGTGCAGGCATTAGTTTTATCTATTTTAGACTATTGCAACACCATCTATTTAGGAGCACCCAAAAAATTTCTAAGGAAATTAAGGATAATTCAGAATACAGCTGTTCGATTGATTTTTGGTTTAAAAAAGAATGACCATATTAGTCCATATTATTATTTACTTCATTGGCTGCCTTTGGAGGCAATAGTATTATTCAAATTTTCCTGTATCTGCTTTACGCTGATATCGGGATTGTTGCCAGCTTACCTTTTTCCTCATTTTGTGTTGCACAGACCATCAAGAGAAACTAGAAACTTCTACTTATTTGCTTATCCAAAAATTAATGGGTACAATAAGGCCTTCTTAGATAGGACCCTAGCATTTCAAGCTGGTAGTCAACAATCTTGGTTAGGTAAATTTATTCAGCAAGCTATGCTATCCTATTGCAGTTTTCGGAAATTAATTAAGACCACTTTGTTCGATAAGTTTATTACTTAGTGAGTTTTATTATTGAAATTCTATTTTATAAATATTAGTGGGTTTTTTTCCATTTTTATAAAATCTTTATTCATTTTTAAAACTCACAATAAGAGTAAAGAGTAAATTTGACCACGTAACCCCTCTGCTTAAGGAATTACATTGGCTTCCAGTATATCTCAGAATTCAATTTAAGTGCATTTGTGTTGCATTAAGATCCTATTTGGCATTTTCACTACATTGATTGCTTTAGACTGGAATGTTCATAGATCTCATCTTGCCAGAAGTTCTCAAAAATTAAAACTTACATTTCCCTCTCTTGGTGGTAAAAACAGAACCTTTAAGAGATTCAGGCATTCTTTTGCTTTTAAATTAACTGAATTCTGGAATGCTTTATCGCTTACATTAAGAAGTTCAGGTTCTTGTGCTTTATTCCAGAAAGTTCTGAAAATTTTTTTGTTTGCTAAACATTTTGGAAATTAACTATTTCAGTCCACTTTTCTATGCCAAGTTTATGTATTACATTATTGTTAGCCGAGTCGAGCTCCTCTTGGTTGATGACTCGGTCTACAAAACTAAGGGCTCCTTTAATCAAGGCACGCTAAGGGGGTTAAGCGCATCGGACATTTCATCACGCGCTAACCCCCGTGGCAGCCTAAAATCCTAACACTTCATCAATGGAGGCGTTAGGTACGAGCGCGGCAGGCAGTTTAACGTGCGGTATTAGTTTAGTTTTAATAATAATTATGTTGTATTGTCAAATTTTTATGTATGTTACTTTGTAAACCATGTAGGTTGCATGCAATATATACATTTCTTAAATAAATAAATTTAGGGGAAGGGGATTTCCTTGCAGAGAGAATGATAGGAAGGTCATAGGTAATTTTACAATGAGTGGGAGCATAGGGGGAGATATTTTTATTCCAATTTACCTCCCCTATATCAACGGACAACTTTTTCAATTATACATTGATACCAAATAAACAAAACCACTTTGAACTACTGTATTAGAAAATACTGTATCCGAAGGTGATTAACGGTATAGTAGGTAGCAGCATGCTGTTTCTTCCTGCTATATTTTTTCTCTTTTGTTTTCCATCACTAATTGCTAGAGTAGGACACGAGTGACTTTTTATGTGCAATGTCTAATAATAGACAGAAGTCAATAGTAATCTTTTCAGAAATTAGAGAAACACCACAGAGAATTCCATAAAAGAATAATTTAATAAAAAAATGGTAATAAAAAGTGTTTTGCTGCTTTGGTACTAGTTGTACCTGTTAGATGGGGTTTTTGTAAACCTCTTTTTATACTGCCCCACATAATCATTTGCGGCTAGATATCTTGACAACCTGGGAAAAATGCAATAGATGTTTTGCAGCCTGTATGACAAGAACTAGTGTTTTGTCCATCCATTCAAATAAGAAGGTCCAATAAACTGTCTTTTTAGAAGGCAAGCTGTACAAGTGTAAGAGGAATATACTTCTATGGCCTTCATTCTATAAACAACGCCTAGGATAGGCGTTACTAGATGCCTAAATCAGCGGTGCCAAGCCAATTTGCATACAAAAAAAAAATCATTTTTTTTTTTTTAATTGGCTTAAATGGCATGATAATTGAAAACAAATATACTAAAACACTCCTCAGAACCTAAAATGATGCAAGTCCAGATGGTTCAAATACACAAATAAATGAGACAGGTACAACAGCACTAGAACATAAGACTGCTGGGTCAGACCAAAGGTCCATCCTGCCTAGCAGTCCGCTCACGCAGCGGCTCCAAGGTCAAGACCGGTGCTCCAAATGAGTCCAGTCTCACCAGTTTAGCATGAACTTGTCCAACTTTGTCTTGAAACCCTGGAGGGTGTTTTGCCCTATAACAGACTGCTACTAAGTAGGGGGGGGGGAAGCCTCAGATCCCTTCCTCCACCCTGCTGAGATCAGGCGGCAGGATATTCAGGGTAAAGACACCTCATTGACAGAATAAAAAAAATCTTAATATGAAACGGTGCTTTATGCTGCCCAAATGAATGACAATGTAGACCAAAATGGCATTTTTTAAATTGAGTACACTCCTCTCTCCGTATTCGCGGTGGTTAGGAGCAGAGCCCGCCCGCGAATACGGAAAAATTGCAAATAAATTTTCTAGGTACTTTCCCAGACTCAGAACTCAGTTGTGTCCTCTCACTTTTCTGGAATGCGGCGGCCAGTGAAGGGGGTGCACTGTTTACAAACAAGGCGGAGTGCCTGTGCACCCGATGTGCATGCCCGAGCCCAGGTCACGGGTTGCAGAAGGCTCCTGACCGCGGTCGATGCACGGCAAGGACGATCCCCCACACGACACTGACAAGCAGCTCTCCCGCTCTCTCATAGCTGCCTCAGGCGCTCTGCTCCTCCCTGTCCTGCACGTTTCCTCTCTGATTCCCAGATGTGTGTACACTCCACACTTTCTCACTCTCAGATCTCAACCCGGGCGACTGTTTTTATGCTTTTTTTATCTGCACGCTGAAGGATGACTCTGGGATGATGTCATTTGGGGGAGGAGCCAGCAAGTCAAAATAACCTTGAATATTCAAAACTGCAAACGCTGAAACTGCGAATACGGCGGGAGAAGTGTAATTGAATCGGGGACTGCAGTCCGCATTAACTCGTATTAATTTGAGTCATTGTGTATTTACATATTTTTATATTTTATATATTAGTTTTAGTTGTGCGGTGATGTGATAATATGTATTAGAAATGTTAATTTTTCTTTTTCTTTTCTAATTTTAATGGAGTTCTTTTCACAAATTTGATTGAGTTGTGATGTAAACCGCATTCATTCTTTTTGCTGTACAGGCGGTATTTAAAGATTTTAATAAACATAAACATTTGGTGCTGTTAGGTGTTCCCAAGAGTGCGATTCAGGCACTACAAGTTACATAAAACTCAATTACAGTGGTACCTTGGATTACGAGCATAATCCGTTCCAGGAGCATGCTCGTAATCCAAAATGTTAGTTTATCAAAGTGAGTTTCCCCATAGGAAATAATGGAAACTCACTTTGATAGGTTCCCACCCTCCCCCCCCCCGAGGCCAGCAGCGCTGCTCCCCCCCCCCACGAGAACCGGCATTGCTCCCCCCGAAAGCCCCCCCGCGAACCGGCACCCTCCCCCCACATTCCAGCACCCCCCAGCCGCCATCGGACACACACTCCCCGCCGCCATCGGGCACCCCCCTGCCGCGACCTGAGGTCCCCCAACCCACCCGAACCCTCTTCTTACTTCAGTGTAGCCTCCACACTGGCACCGGCATCAGCACAAGAAGCAGATCTTCAAGCACCGGCAGGACATGTTGTTGCCGGTGCCGGTGCCGGTGTGGAGGCTACATTGAAGTAAGAAGAGGGTTCGGGTGGGTTGGGGGACCTCAGGTCGTGGCGGGGGGGTGCCCGATGGCGGCGAGGGGGTGCCCAATGGCGGCGGGGGGTGTCCGATGGCGGCGGGGGGGGTGACGGATTGCGGGGGGGAGGGTGCCGGTTCGCGGGGGGGGGGCACTCGCAAATCGAGGCGCGCTTGGTTTCCGAGGCGCCGATTTTGCTAATGTTTTGCTCGTCTTGCAAAACACTCGCAAACCGGTGCACTCGTAAACCGAGGTACCACTGTATTTGCGTTCTGTTTGGTATTGGGAAATTTGACCGTGTGTCTGAATTTGTATTTGAATCTTTTACTAGTTGAAGATTGATTTTAGAATATGATATAAACTGCTGTTGCTAACTTACCTTTGCCTTCATGGAATGGCTCCAAGATATTTGATCAACTATATATCTGAGTATGTACCATCACGTAGTATGCGCTTTGCTCAAGCTGGAGAGTTATATGTTCTCACTATACAGCAGGCAAGATTGAAAGTCACAAGGTGGGAGCTTTTTCTTGTGCTGGTCCAGAAGCATGGGATGCTACTCCATTGTATATTAGACAGCAAAAGGATGTGACTGTTTTTAAGAAGCTTTTGAAGAGACATCTTTTTAGAGAAATTAAGCATGGGTGCATGGGTGCTGAGCATTTTCACTGGGTAAATTGTATAATATATTGATGAAACTTATACATGTATGTCTTATGGCTGTTTTGTAATGTTTATTGTGAATGTGGTATTGTAACCCACCTTGTTAAAGGGGGGATATAACTAAACAAACCATAAACCATATCTCCCCTCAGCCATCTCTTTTCCAAGCTGAAGAGCCCTACCCTCTTTAGTTTTTCCTCATACGAGAGGAGTTCCATCCCCTTTATCATCTTGGTCACTCTTCTTTGAACCTTTTCTAGTTCAGCTATATCTTTTTTGAGATAAGGCGACCAGAATTAAATGCAATATTCAAGATGAGGATTCGCCATGGAGCGATACAGAGGCATTATAACATTCTTAGTCTTGTTAACCATCCCTTTTCTAATAATTCTTAGCATCTTGTTTGCTTTTTTTGACATCTAATTGTACTGATGATCCTAAATTGCGTAGTTTTAACCTGAATAACTAGATAAGAATGCAGAAAACCCAAAGAAATCAAATAACCCAAACACCCACAGGTTTTCTCCCAATATCCCTCTGTTTGCACTTCTCAGAATCTAGATTATGCATAAATTTCTTATCTATCAGATGCTTATATAAACCTCCTCTACTCTTGCTGTTCCACTCATAATTCCAGTTCCACCCCTATAAATATCAGAAACCAAATTATAACCAGAATCAGAGCAGTGGCTCTCAAATGTCCCAAGATCAGAATCAACCTCTAACTCTACCATTTGCTTCTGACTACTCCCATCAGCAACCATCTTTCAACCTCCATAGTTAAACTTAGGCAACTTCTTTGAGGATGATTTCTTACCAGACAATCCCACAACACCCTTTTCATGGGAGTGGCCTAAGGGATCTGGACAATCGGAATATTAGGCCACTCCCAGAACATCCCAGAATGTACTGCAAGAAAGGCCTAAGATTCTGATTGGCCAAGGTTCCTAAGGCCCCTCCTATGATGCACCGGGAAGGGGCAGGCCTGCCATTCTAGTGAAGGTGGACCAGCCATCTCAATAAGGTAGAGGGGGTTCCAGATGGGCTTGGGGGGGTGGGCTTGGGGGGCTTCCGTCAGGAGGGACTGGGCATCCTAACTGCTGACGATGTTTGGCGGGGGGTTGGGGGAGTTCCAGCAGAAGGTATTGGGCATCCCTCCTGCCAGTGATCATTGCGGGGGAGGGGTAGGAGGTCCCAGCAGGAGGGACTGGGCATCCCTTCTGCCGGTAGTCTTTGCAGGAGGGATGGGTTGTCACGGACGCTAAACTGATCGTGGCAGGGAGATTCCCTTGCCATGATCAGCTCAGTGGCACCGCAATTTTCTAACTGGTGCCTGTAACATGGGTACCAGAGAGTCATGGCGGCTTAGGGCAATTCTCTATAGGTCGCCCGTATGCGATTCTCAAGAGCCACTTAGGCGGCTTCCGAGACTGGGCGCCCTATACAGAATTTGATGAAGCAGATGTGAGTCCTTTTTTTAAAAAAAAAAAAATCTTTATTAATTTTCCATTTGAAAACAGTGCATTAAAATATACATGCAATTAACTTCAAGACAGCACTTACAATTGATCAAAGAAATACTACATTTCCCACCCTAATTCAAGAACAAAAACAAAGTGCATGACTTCACGCATACAATTAAAATCACTTACATTTGATCAATGAATACACCAAAATATAATAACCCCCCTCCCTGGATGTGCAAATCAAATAGGAAATAAGGGGATAATCCAGCTAATCAGTGTTAAAGAAAATTTGTCGATGGACCCCACATTAATTTAAATGGCTTATTATTACACAATATTTCTGAATTCATTTTTCATATTTATAACATAAACAAAGATTGCCACCAAAAGTTGCGCTAGCGTTTTTAACACACGCTACATTGCCCCGTGCGCTAACCCCGCACTACATGGAAAATACTAACGCCAGCTCTATGGAGGTGTTAACATCTAGCGCGCTAACAACGCACTAAAACCGCTAGCACACCTTCGTAAAAGGAGCCCTAAGACTATCCCAATTTTTCCAGTTCTTGGTCACCATTTGCATGGCTATCCCAGTCATTATGACAGATAGTCTGCTTTTATATCTATCTAATGGAGGTTTAGGTGACATAACAACATAAGAACTGCCATCTCCGGATCAGACCTTTGGTCCATCAAGTCCGGCGATCCGCACACGCGGAGGCCCAGCCAGGTGTACACCTGGCGTAATTTTAGTCACCCATATCCCTCTATGCCTCTCGTAAGGAGATGTGCATCTAGTTTGCTTTTAAATCCTAGAACAGTGGATTCCGCAATAACTTCCTCTGGGAGAGCATTCCAAGTGTCCACCACTCATTGCCCCATGTCATTCTCCCTATCTCATCATCTCCTTCGCTTTAGCTTTGCCTCTTTATTTCTCTGTACTAGGTAAGGGAAGCCACGTCTATTTCCCCTGGATAGCGATGCCGGGTACGTTAAGTGGTCGCGTGCGCTGCGGCCTCCACCCAGCTCCCGGCTAGATAGATATTACTTGTGGGGCTGCCTTGCAAGCAGCGTCTCGACGGGCCCCTCTGCTCGATCCAGCGTGATCACCAGGAGTCCTGCTGTGTGCACGCTGGGCCGGTGCGGTGGTGGCTGCGTGGCGATGAGGCTTGCGATTCCCAGCCCCTCTCTTCCCCGTTCAGCCCAACTCTCCCATATCCTCAGCCTGAAAAGGGGCGGAGACCTGGCCGCGCCGGACCCCAGGCAGGAGACGCCGCGTGTACCGCAGGCCGACTCTCCATTTCGGCCCGGCCCCAGGCGCAGACAGGATGCTGGCCAGAGCACAACATGCCGCGTGTGCGGTGGCCATACTCCCCCTCCCACCTGGAGATAAGATGCTGCACCGCCGGAGACGCCAACCACCCTGGCCAGGTATTGTCAGCCCCGGTAAGCTGCCGGACACTTGCGTGACCGACCTTAACAGCCCTCTGGCCCCTTGGCCATGCGGTCGGCGTACAGTGCACCCGAAGCCCCGTAGGGGCAACCGTAACATAGGATCTCAAGCGGCAGGCATGGGGACTAGAAGCCGGCGTCGGGCCACGTGGTGCCGCACTTGATCATTCACGGCCGCCGCCCCCTCCTGGCGTGAGGGATCGAAAGTACAGAGTGGCGATTATAAGTAGTTTAGAGGCCGCGAGCTCCTCGCTCACTTACCGGATTTTTTATTTTTTTTTCTTTGCACAGAGAGGAGGAAATTTGGTGTCTCGACGGGCCTGGCTTTCCGCACACATGGAGGGCGACTTGATAAAGTTAGTCGCGCCGCTCAGCCGACGATGCTGGAGATGGGATATGCAACCAGGTAAGGCGAAAAAACGCTGGAGGTGGGCTGCTGTTCAAGTCGCGTCGATCTCCCTGGAACGCCGTCAGGAAAAGGGGCGACCTCCCTTCCGCTCCCCCCTCTTCTCCTAACCTCCCCCCTCCCCCCGGCTTCCCTCGCTGATTGGCGTTTCCCTATCCCCCCCCCTTCCCCCCCCCCCCCCCCCCCCCATCTTCTCGCTCCGGCTTCGGCCGATTTGGCCTCGCTCCTCCCTATACGGGATTGGAGCTTGTTCTTTCTCTGTACTACATTTTTGACCACTCCCAGTCTTAATTCCTAGTATTTTTATAATTCAATACTATAATCAGAAACACTATCGGGCTTCTTAGCATTTAATGTGCACTAATCATTAACATATGCTAAATCCATTAGCCCTCTATAAATTATCCCTTTTCAGTACAAATGAAAACACCAGGATCTATTTTACAGTTATTCCACATGATGCTAACCAGTACAAGGCTTGTGGCTTTTAACTACCTCATCTTCATGCATATCATGGCCGCCTGTGGACTATGCTGACTAGATCTTTTGTGGCACTGTACTTTTAACAAGCTGATGCATTCACAATGAGCAGCGAAGAAGCAGCCAGTTAAGAAGGAAACAGCATGACCAGAGGTACAGATGTACATGTGCTCGGTGCTGTTTCAAGATTAAATATTTTTTTAAGAATCAAAAATATTTCTCACTTTTATTTTAAATGGTACATTGGTATATTGGGCTCACTTTGATTTTAAGCATTGATTTAAAATCTAAAGCTGTGAACACTTGATCCGGGTTGCATAGGGAGTGGTATGGCTAGTACGGAAAAGGAGGTATTGATGCCTCTGTATAAGACTCTGGTGAGACTTCATTTAGAATATTGTGCACAATTCTGGAGGCCGCACCTTCAAAAAGGGTGTCAGGTCAAAAGCGCGCCGGGACAAAGGCGCGAGCAGAAAACTGAGCGCAGCGCGAAGGCGCGCACCGAAGAAAAAGACTGTTTTTAGGGGCTACGACGGGGGTGTGGGGGGAACCCCCCCACTTTACTTTATACAGATCGCGCCGCGTTGTGGGGGCATTGTGGGGGGTTTGGGGGGTTGTAACCACCCACATTTTACTGAAAACTTAACTTTTCTCTGTTTTTAGGGAAAAAGTTACGTTTTCACTAAAATGTGGGGGGATACAACCCCCCAAACCCCCCACAACACCGCCACGATCTGTATTAAGTAACATGGGGGGGCTTCCCAACAAAACCCCCCATCGCAGCCCCTAAAAACAGTCTTTTTCTTCAGCGCGCGGCTCAGTCTTGCGCTCAGTTGTCGGCGCACGCCTTTGTCTTCCGCGTTACTGTCTATGAACCTCAAAAAGATATAAAAAGGATGGCGTCGGTCCAGAGGAAGGCTGCTAAAATGGTGTGTGGTCTTCATGATAAGGCATATGGGGACAGACTTAAAGATCTCAATCTGTCTACTTTGGAGGAAAGGCGGGAGAGGGGAGATATGATAGAGATGGTTAAATACCTACGTAATATAAATATGCATGAGTTGAGTCTCTTTCATTTGAAAGGAAACTCTGCAATGAGAGGGCATAAGATGAAGTTAAGAGGTGATAGGCTGTGGAATAATCTAAGGAAATACTTTTTTTACGGAAAGGGTGTTAGATGCATGGAACAATCTCCCGGAAGAGGTGGTGGAAACAGAAACTGTCTAAATTCAAGAGGGCCTGAGATAGGCACGTGGGATCTCTCGGAGAGAGAAAGAGATAATGGTTACTGCGGATGGGCAAACTAGTTGGGCAATTTGGCCTTTATCTGCTGTCATGTTTCTATGTTTCATATTTCCTGTGTGTTTTGGTTTTCATATCCCAGAAAAATGAAATGCTTTATGCTCTATTGAATCTGAAATACCTCCTTTACCATCTAGTAGTATAATGAGATGAGTGCTTCAATAGAAGCTAATTACATTAGTACTGTGGTATTTATAGGCCAGTTTTGTACAGCTACATCGTTACCTAATAATGGTTATACATATTTAAAAAGAAGAAATAGTAAACAATATATAACCTTGTGAGGACTTCCCCTGGTTTCCCGTGTGCTATTGTATATTTTCAGATTCAGCACTGGAAGCACATCTGTTTCTCCAGCCCTAGCAGTCAGGTTTCCACTTCTGCAGGGAGCATTCCTTTTGTGACAGCAGCTCCAGAACCATGATTTTAGCTCATTAGAGTTTTTGATGATTCACCGTTTGAGAGCTTTAATAACCTATTGAAAGTTGAGTTGGGTGCGCCAACACCGTCAACTCAGCGTAGTCCTTTTGAAATAAAGAAATTAAGAGTTGATTTACCCCTCCCCCTTATACATTTTTTACCCCCTCCCCTCTTGTATGTTTTTTAGCACCGGCCATGGTGATAACAGCTCCAACATTCACTATGAGCATCGGAGCTGTTACCACAGCGGCCAGCACTAAAAACCACGCTATGCTTTTGTAAAAGGGGAGGGGGGTTAATGAACTGATATTCACCCGAGTCCTAATTATTGCATTTTCACGGGCCACTTCGGGCACAGAAAGCTCCGCTGTGCAGTAGACACGCCCTATGAAAAAATGAGTTTAAATGTGAATGCTTAAAATATTGGTTCATTTCATGTCAAGGTCAGTTTTCATATATGATTTGAAAGGATCCTTTAAAAGATGTGGAATGGTTTGTTGATAATTATTCATTTTTTCAAGTTTGTATTTGTTGTTCTGTATCCCATGAACAGATTACAATATTGCCATATTTTTCCTGCATATGCTACACGTATTGAACTGTTTACAGGTTTAGCAATTTTTCAATTCTCTATTAATATCCTGTGTCAGCATCTGTGTAGGTATACATTCAATCATGTACTACTCTATACAAAATAACTCCATAATTTCAACCTGCAGAAAAATATCATATAACATTTTTTTAAAATGAAGAATTGGAAATGCCTTTGTCAATTTTTATTTCTTCAGCAAGCAGCATGCAAGTTTTTGACGCTGATATATATATATAACACTTTGATATCTTACAGTACATTGCTGCCCCCTGGCTTATATCTTCAAAATGTATTTTCTGTAAATCTACTGCATATGTCCAGGCAACAGTATATGCCTAATGGGGTACTAATAAATGACTCTTTCTTTGAAAATACCCTTCTCGAAAAAATTTCAAAAATCTTAATCAAAATTATTCAGAGGTGTTACTCTACTGTGAAAAGCTCCTAAACACCTTATTTGCTTTCAATTATTATCAAAGGGGGCAGAGCCTCTGATCCCCATGTGTTGTAAAACCTTAACAATCACACTAGAAAGGGAATTAACCTCACTGGCTCATGCTCCTCCTTCTGCCCTTCTCTTAACTGTTGTTAAACCATAAATTTGCTCAAAGTTCTTAGAAAAAACAAGGACTTAGCTTCAAATCCCATGTCCTAATAAATGACCCCTCCTTTTGCAAAAGCGTAGCGTGGTTATTAGCGCCGGCCCCGGCAGTAACAGCTCCGACGCTCATAGAATTCCTATGAGTGTTCCGACCTGTTACCGCCACTGCTGGCGCTAAAAAACGCGCTACGCTTTTGCAAAAGGAGGGGTTAATAAATGAGGGATCTTTCATCAAATTATTGCACAATTTAATATGCTCTTAGGGAGTCATTTTATAAAGTTGTTTTTTTTTTATGCATAGAAGTTTTTTTAACTACATAAAAGAGCTTTGATAGAATTATTCCCGGGGTTTTGCATTTAAAGGTATGTACAGTGGCAAGAAGGTGCATACTTTTATTCGACTAGCATGTTGGTATGTTCATGGGCAGAGTACAAGCAGAGTTGTGATTTACACACATTCTATTTACTTTATTCATAGCTTAAATATCCAGCCTGAAACCAAACGGTTTACAATAAAATATTCCCAATAATATTACACAAAACAAACACTGCCAGCAATTATATTAATAATCCACATATCAATAAGGATATCCATATGTGCATACTTTATGCATAAATAATCAAAAAACCATCTCCACAGGTTTAAATTTATGCTTGAATTAAATAAATAAATAAATAAATACAATTATAAAATGTCCTAAATAAAGTACACGAGAGTGCTTTCCAGGTGCTGTGAAGATAACATAAAGTGCTCAGTCACCAACCAAAAAGTGCAGTAGTACCATCAAATATACCAATGCTGGTTGTAATGAGGGACCATCATTGCACTATAAAGACCCTCTTGCCGCCATCCAAAAGATTTATTGATGACTTTTTTTCATATGGAAAGGATCAGAGGAAGAGCTAAAGTTGTTTATTAATGATCTTAATAGTTTTGATACAAATATTACATTTTCTTTCAATATTAAGATGGATAATATTTCTTTTCTGGATATATTGATTTCTAAACCTCTTGATGGTCTGCAAACAACTCTTTACAATAAACCCTCTGACCGGAACACCTTATTAGAATACAGTAGTCATCATCCCACCAAACTTTAGGAGGATATTCCAATGGGGCAATTTCTGAGACTCAGACGATTATGCTCTGATGAACAAGACATTCAAGTTCAGGCTAATACCTTTTATGAAAAATTCAAAGAAAGGGGTTATCCTAATAAAATTCTGAAAAAAGCATGGAAAAGAGCTTTCTTTTGTCATCGAGATTGGCTTCTACAAGCCTCTCAGAAAGATTAACCTAAACCATTAGTTTGTGTGCTCCCTTTTTCATCCCGGAGCCATCAGATCTGCAATATTATTTGTAAACATTGGGCGATTCTAAGTATATACCCTCCCTTTCAACAAATCCCTAAATTCGCATTTAGAAGGGGTAGAAACATAGGGGAAATGATTAAATATAATTATAATCCTCACATAAGTAGTACCAGTATTGGCTCTCCTCATAGTGCCTGTGAACATTGTATATATTGCCCTTATGTTTGGCAGAAAAATCATGTAGTATTCCCCATACATATAAAAAGCTCTTTTAAAAAGCCAATATCAATTGTGATTCGGCTGAAGTTGTATATAGCATCATCTGTCCTTCTAATAAAATACGGTAGATTTTTTTCCCTTCCCCAACTTAGTCGTGTTCCTTTTTATTAGCTATAATAAAATAATTGGGGGGGTCCACATTTCTAAAAATATTTTTTTTATTTTCCTTTTGTAGAGCACAGGGAATAGAGGAGCTGGAGTTGGCAGGGTAACTGTAAACTCCACCCCCCCCCCCCCCCCACCTTCTACGAAACTGCAATAGCAGTTTTTAGCATGGTGAGCCGCGCTGAATGGCCTGCGCTGCCCCCGATGCTCATAGGAACTCTATGAGCGTCATGAGCAGCGCGGCTCTCTGTGCTACAAACTGCTATCGCAGTTTCGTAGAAGAGGGTGTAAATTTTAGTCTGTGTGATATTCTATCATCTATAGTGTATTAGAGAGGGTCGAAGTGCAAAACTCCCAAGCAGACACAAAGAAAGCAACACGTGCCCTCCGGAATTTGGGATAAACTTTATTCTTGCACCCATCACGGTCTGTGTTTCGGCATAAAAAACGCCTGCCTCTGAAGTCTATAAAACTTGAAAAGCCAATATAAAATGCCAGTAGATCTCTAAAACTGACTTAAAATAGCAATAGGATATGAGCTTCAATAATATGCACTGTGCAGGTGGGTATTCACATGGGAAAAATCTCTGCCAAGCAGAGTGTATAGTAGTTGTAGTCAAGGTGTGTTTAGTGCATGCTAAATCAACACGTGCACTAAATACTAATACATCCATAGACTAACATGCACGCATTAGCGTTTTTAGCATGTGGTTAGCAAGCGCTAAAAAGCATAGCGTACCTTAGTAAAAGGAGCCCTTAGTGTGTGTCTTGTTAAGATAAAAAAAAAACTTGTATTGAAAAACTTACACTGTTAAGGATAACTATTACAAACTGTAATCTGTGAACCTATATTATGTTCATTAATAAGAACATAAGAATTGCCACTGCTGGGTCAGACCAGTGGTCCATCGTGCCCAGCAGCCACTCACGTGGCGGCCCCCCAGGTCAAAGACCGGTGCTCTAAATAAGTCCAGCCTCACCTGCGTACGTTCCAGTTTAGCAGGAACTTGTCCAACTTTGTCTTGAATCCCTGGAGGGCGTTTTCCCCTATAACAGCCTCCAGAAGAGCGTTCCAGTTTTCTACCACTCTCTGGGTGATGAAGAACTTCCTTACGTTTGTACAGAATCTATCCCCTTTTAACTTTAGAGAGTGCCCTCGTTCTCTCCACCTTGGAGAGTGTGAACAATCTCTCTTTCTCTACTAAGTCAATTCCCTTCATTATCTTGAATGTTTCGATCATGTCCCCTCTCAGTCTCCTCTTTTCAAAGGAGAAGAGGCCCAGTCTCTCTAGCCTCTCACTGTACGGCAACTCCTCCAGTCCCTTAAACATTTTTGTCGCTCTTCTCTGGACCCTTTTGAGTAGTACTATGTCCTTTTTCATGTACAGCTACCAGTAATGGACGCAGTATTCCAGGTGGGAGAGCACCATGGCCCGGTACAACAGCATGATAACCTTCTCCGATCTGTTTGTGATCCCCTTCTTAATCATTCCTAGCATTCTGTTTGCCCTTTTCGCCACCGCTGCGCATTGTGTGGATGGCTTCATTAAGAGACAACCTTGTAGCGTAAAATTGTTCTGTAACTGTCATATTGTAATCTGTTAACTGTATTTTATGTATGTTTAACATGTAACCTGTTCTGAGCTCCCTGGGGAAAACAGGATAGAAACCTACCTAAATAAATAAATAAACACCCCTTGCTTCTTCTCCTACCTGGGCCTATAATCTATGAAATGATGTCTTTGATATGCACAGGGAATGCTTCTACTAGTATGTAGTAAGAGATACATTTCGATCTGCAGTAATTTTGCTAACTCAGACTAACTTTGCCCTGAGCAACTTATCAAATAATAGTTCTCTGATATCTTCAGGGCAAAATCCATTTTCTAGTGAAATGTTTGCTATATGAGAAAGAAAGATAGCACATATACTTGTATACTTTGAAGCTATATATTAGCTTTATAACTGAATCCCAGTTATGCTTTAACACTTCAAGACCTTTTCTGAGGGAGTTCTGAGAGAAGAACATACCTCTCAGGGTAAATGGAGTGGAGAAAAAGCCTAAAGGTTTTTGCACTAAACTGAGATCTGGGGAACTGGGTTCAATTCCCACTATAGCTTTTTATGACACTGGGCAAGTCATCTAATCTTCAATTCCCCCAGGTACAAAAACCCCCATATAGATTGTGGACTCACAAGGGACAAATAAATTACATTTAAAGTATACAGTGCTGCATACATCTAGTAGCATTACTGAAATGATAATTAGTAGTAGTACCACTAATGGAACATCATTGTACTCTGTGCTTTCATGACTTAAAGATTGGGATAAAAGAAAATTGTAAGATTATTGATTAAAGCAGTTTGAAGTTTTTTCTTTAAAATAAAAAAGCAAACTTTGGCCCCCTTTTATCATGCTGTGTAAGGGTTTTTTTTTATCGCAGACCGGTGTGGTAAAAGCTCCAACGTTCTTAGGAATTCTATGAGCATTGGAGTTTTTACTGCAATGGCCTATGATTTTTTTTTTTTTAAATCCTTACACAGCTTGATAAAAGGGGGCCTTTATTAACCAGTTTAAATAAGGTAAAACCCTTTTCCCCATAGTCTTCAAATTGAACATTCTGCCAGAGGTTGAAACTTAACTGTCACAGACTTCACCATTAATGGATAGAGGGCTATTTTCAAAAAAGGGCATCCAAGGCCAACTTGGTTGATTCCCGTTAAACATCCAAGTCAGAAGCACAGAAATATCCATTTTCGAAAGCTGAACTGCTACACCTTTTTGGGGGGGAGATCGCTTAGTTGGATGTCTAGGCCGACAGGATGTCCAATATCAAATAAAAAATTAAACTTTAGGACCACTCTATAACACCTTTATATGGGAACCACTTATTCTACTAATGGGAACTCTAATTTCAATAGTTCTACCAACACTAATGCCACTGTGCTTCAAAATTCAATTTTCCTATATTTAAATATTAAAATCATGACCAAATAAGTACTTTGCCAATATAAATATAAATTAATAAATAATCATAAAGTGCTCGGTGCCTCCACCAGGTCATTGCTATTGCAGTTCAGACCACGATAGTCATGGAACCATCATTGCACTTTATTGTTCCCTTCCTTTCATAAAGTGTAACACTCAATGGCTTAATTTTTACTCAGAAGATCGCTGTTATTTCAATTACCTATACAGTTGTTCTTAAACTTCCTATCAAAACCATGTAAGAAACTGTACTTAACTTGTTGTTCTTATAGCCATCCTGTTCAGCATTTAACTATCCTGTGTCATAAGCCACATTAAATTAGTCCGTGTAAAGTGCTTCCGTGATAAAGTGGTGTCCAATGTCACATTAAAATAATATAGTCATGCTTGCAATCAAATCAAATGATTCACTGCCCTCCGACAAAAGCTGGGTTTCATGTTCGTCTTCAGGGAGAAAAACGCCTAGGAGAAATTATCGTTTGCTGAAACCTTCCCAGGAACTCCAATGTCTGAAATTTGGCAGCTAAAATTTAATGCTATGAAATGCAAGGTCGGAGTGGGGATGGGTGGAACTGAGTAGGCCTGGGGGCAGGTCTAGGGGTCCGGATGTTCCAAACTGAAAATCTGTAACCCTAATCCAGGGCAATTCTCCAACTGTTGTTTTTCTTCAGAATAGGCAATAAGGGTGAGTTATATGTACTGTTACATGATCTAATAATGCCTCTGGCCTCCAAGGTGTCCAGAATCTTGTGAACCAATTCATAGGAAGCCAATGGTATCTTATATTGATGCACAAAGACAGGTTTGCATAGGCAGGTAAGTCCACAATCATAGGAATCCACAGCAAAATAGGTACAACTCAGCTGTACCTATACAGCTCAGCAAAGATGGATTCAGAAAAATGGTGTCAGGCCTTAAGCCATTGAAAGAATAATGATATAATAAGTTGACCATTACATTAATCCTCTAGTTAGAAAATAGTGGAAAACATTTACATACAATATGTACCTGTGTTTAAGAAATGCAATGCATGTTTTCATTACACATTAATTGTGCAATTAGCACATGCCATTGATTGCAAGGGAGAGCAAGAAGAAGATTACCTCAAGGATGACACCCACAGAGGACTACCGCAAGAGGGGGAGAATTTGGCTAGTCGAGGCCCAAAAGAAGAAAGAGTGAAGCACATTGAGGACATTGACCTGAGACCGAAGCGAAAATTGAAGAAAGGAAAGTCAGCGATCCTAGTGGGAGACTCGATCCTTAGGCATGTGGACAGCCACATAGCAGGAGGGAGAGAGGACCGACTGGTGACCTGCCTTCCGGGAGCAAGAACCAAGGACATCGTGGACAAAATTGGAATGATCCTGGAAGGGGCGGAGACAGAAGAGACCGCTGTAGTGATCCACATTGGGACGAACGATGTCAGCAGGAGAGACTACAAAAGAAGCACGCTGTTAGAACAATTCAAGATTCTGGGAAGGAAGCTGAAGATGAGGGCCCAGAAGATAGTGTTCTCAGAGATCCTACCAGTACCGAGGGCAGATGTGAAAAGGCAGGAGGAACTACAATCAATAAATACGTGGATGAGGAGATGGTGTGAGGAAGAAGGATTCCACTTCGTGAGGAACTGGACGGTGTTCTGGGGCAAGAGCAAGCTCTACAGGAAAGATGGACTGCACCTGAGCGCAGCAGGAACTAGACTCCTAGCAAACAACGTCAAGAGAGGAATAGAACAGGCTTTAAACTAAGAAGAAGGGGAAAGCCGACAGTTGACAAAGGGTCGACGATTCGGAAGACGGTATCCTGTGAAGATACCGAGGGGAAAAATGGCTGGGAAGGAACAAGGGACAAACTGCAGGAGTCGACTAACCCAGAAGAAGTGGTTACAATGTCTGCAGCAAAAGAGAAGAAAATATGGACCGAAGCACAGGGAAAGGAAAGGAGGACAGCAAAATACCAGGATCTAAAGTGCATATATGCTAATGCAAGGAGCCTAAGAAACAAAATGGGGGAACTAGAAGCCTTGGCCAGCGCAGAAGACATCGACATCATTGGAATCTCTGAAACATGGTGGAATGAGGAAAACAAATGGGATACAGCACTACCGGGATACAAGCTCTATCGCCAGGACAGAACAGGACAAAAAGGAGGTGGAATAGCCCTATACATAAAAGAAGGCATACAATCCACACAAATGGACACAGCAGAGACGGCCAGCAAGCCGGAATCTCTATGGGTTAAAATACCGGGAAGGAAAGGGCCTGAAATAAAGATGGGCCTATTTTATCGCCCACCCGGGCAAACCAGAGATATCGATGAGGAAATGGAAGCCGAGATGAAGCGTGAATGCAAAAGCGGCCACACAGTTATTATGGGAGACTTCAACTACCCTGGGATAGACTGGAGGCTTGGAAGCTCGAAATGTGCTAGGGAGACAAAATTCCTGGAAGCTACACAGGATTGTTTCATGGAACAGCTTGTTAGAGAACCGACGAGAGGAAATGCCACTCTGGATCTAATCCTAAATGGGTTAAGGGGACCTGCAAAGGAAGTAGAAGTAGTGGGACCGTTGGGAAACAGCGATCATAATATGATCAAGTTCAAGGTTGAGGTAGGAGTGTCAAAAGGCAAGAGATCCATTGCGACAACCTTTAACTTCAGGAAAGGAAACTACGAAGCAATGAGGGAATTGGTAAGGAAGAAACTTAGGAACACTTCCTAAACATGGCTAACGGTAAATCATGCCTGGTCCTTCTTCAGGGACATGGTGAGCGAGGCGCAAAATCTGTATATCCCCAGATTCAGGAAGGGGTGTAAAAAGAATCGAACAAAAGACCCGGCGTGGATAACCAAAACAGTGAAGGAAGCGATAGGCAATAAAAAAAAATCATTCAAGAAATGGAAAAAGGACAAAACTGAGGGGAACTGGAAAGAGCACAAGAAGCATCAAAAAGAATGTCACCGTGAGGTTCGGAAAGCCAAAAGAGAGTATGAAGAGAGGCTAGCCAGGGAAGCAAGAAATTTCAAACCATTCTTCAGATATGTTAAAGGGAAGCAGCCGGCTAGAGAGGAAGTGGGACCGCTGAATGACGGAGACAGGAAGGGAGTGGTGAAGGAGGAGAAGGTAGTGGCAGAAAGGCTTAACATGTTCTTCTCGTCTGTATTTACAAATGAAAACTCGTCCAACATACCGGAACCTGAGCAATTCTTCAACGGAAGTCAGGCAGAAAAATTAACATCCATAGAAGTGAGCCTTGAGGACGTTCGTAGGCAGATAGAAAAACTAAAAACTGACAAATCCCTGGGTCCGGATGGCATACATCCAAGGGTTCTGAAGGAATTAAAGGAGGAGATAGCGGAACTACTGCAGCAAATTTGCAACTTATCCCTGAAAACAGGCGAGATCCCGGAAGATTGGAAGATAGCCAACGTTACGCCCATCTTTAAAAAGGGATCAAGAGGTGACCCGGGAAACTACAGGCCGGTAAGCCTGACTTCGGTTCTGGGGAAAATGGCAGAAGCACTGATAAAAGAAAACATCGATCAACATTTTGAAAAACATGAACTTCTGATAACCAGCCAGCATGGTTTCTGCAAGGGAAGATCGTGCCTAACGAACTTATTGCACTTCTTCAAAGGGATCAACAAACGGATGGACAAAGGAGACCCCATAGACATCATATATCTAGATTTCCAAAAAGCCTTTGACAAGGTGCCCCATGAACGTCTACTCCGGAAACTGAAGAACCATGTGGTGGAAGGAGACGTACATAGATGGATCAGAAACTGGTTGGAGGGTAGAAAACAAAGGGTAGGAGTGAAGGGTCACTACTCCGACTGGAGGAGGGTCACGAGTGGTGTCCCGCAGGGCTCGGTGCTCGGGCCGCTGCTATTTAATATCTTCATAAATGATCTAGAAACAGGGACGAAGTGCGAGATAATAAAATTTGCAGACGACACCAAACTATTTAATGGAGCTCGGACTACAGAGGACTGCGAAAAGTTGCAAAGGGACTTGAACAAATTAGAAGAATGGGCGGCGAAATGGCAGATGAAGTTCAACATTGAGAAATGTAAAGTATTACATGTGGGGAGCAGAAACTCGAGGTACAACAATGGAGGGATGTTATTGAATAAGAGTACCCAGGAAAGGGACTTGGGGGTAATGGTGGACATGACAATGAAGCCGTCGGCACAGTGTGCAGCGGCCGCTAAGAGAGCGAATAGAATGCTTGGTATAATCAAAAAGGGTATTACAGCCAGAACGAAAGAAGTTATCCTGCCGTTGTATCGGGCGATGGTGCGCCCGCATTTGAAGTACTGCGTCCAATATTGGTCGCCGTATCTTAAGAAGGATATGGCGTTAGTCGAGAGGGTTCAGAGGAGAGCAACACGTCTGATAAAAGGTATGGAAAACCTGTCATATTCTGAGAGATTGGAGAAGCTGGGTCTCTTTTCCCTGGAGAAGAGGAGACTTAGAGGAGATATGATGGAGACTTATAGGATCATGAAGGGCATAGAGAGAGTAAAGAGGGACAGATTCTTCAAAATTTCTAATAATAAAAGAACAAGAGGGCATTCGGAAAAGTTGATAGGAGACAGATTCAAAACAAATGCTAGGAAGTTCTTCTTTACCCAACGTGTGGTGGACACCTGGAATGCGCTTCCAGAGGACGTAATAGGGCAGAGTACGGTACTGGGGTTCAAGAAAGGATTGGACAAATTCCTACTGGAAATGGGGATAGAGGGGTATAGATAGAAGATTACTGCACAGGTCCTGGACATGTTGGGCCGCCGCATGAGCGGACTGCTGGGCACGATGGACCTTGGGTCTGACCCAGCAGAGGCATTTCTTATGTTCTTATGTTCTTATGTTCTTATTCCAGAAATAGGAACATCTGCGTATTTCCAGTCACAGCAAAAAGTTGCCTTGGCGCACAGACAAAGACCTGTGGTAAGGGGCATACTAAGGCCATTTTTGCCACTGATTCAGTAAAAGAGTCCCCTAGTTTGTTAGCATGTATGTAAATGTATAATAATGGGGAGATAAGATGCAGATTTTGGATTTGTTCCTGCATATAATATGTAACATAGAGGGCAATGCCTTTTTGAGTTTTTCTGGTCTCTGCTTCTGCTATCTCACCTTTCCTTTTGTGAATATATGCTGTAACTTCCAAGTTCCTAACAATAAAAAGAACAGACTAATTATTCTACACAGACCTTCTTCTTGTGATATATGAGGGATAGAAAGAAGCCTAGCAGATGGAATTGCAGATTCAGGGGCTTATCTATCTTTACGAACTGGCAACGCAATCCATAATTTGTTGGTTGACTGGTTTTTCTTTTTTTATTAGAATTAACTCTGCTACAAGTTAGTTTCATGAAGTGGCTTCTAGTCCTATTATCTTGTTCTCCTTTCATGAGTTTTAAAACATCTGTCATATCCCTTCTCAGTCACTTGACTGTTGATATAAAGAAAACAAGATTAGAATAATTGCCCTGAATTTGTAACCCATATTTAGGGGTAAATTTATTTATTTATTTGGATTTCTATCCTGTTTTCCTGGGAGAGAAGAGGGGCAGCAGAATGAACACACTTCTAGGTCAGCAATAGGAACTTGAACTGTATGCAAACGTGGATAGGGAGCCAGTGAAGTGATTTAAGGAGAGGGGTAACATGAGTGTAGTGAGGTTGGTAGAAGATGAGTCGTGAAGCAAAGTTTTGCACAGATTGTAAGAGGGAGAGGTGGCACAGTGGGAGACCAATTAGAAGTAGATTGCAGTAATCTAAGCATGAGGCTACGACAATGTGGACAAGGCTCTGGGTAGTGTACTCAGAGAGGAAGGGATGAATTTTGATGATGTTGTAGAGACAGAAGTCCAATTCAATAAATAGTATAAATACTCAAAAACCTAAATGAAGGCCAACAGTAGAAAGAAGGGAACAGCTCGCTCACTCTCAGAGACGAAGACTATTTATCTCAAGTGCCCAAAGTTTACAACCAGAGCATATCGTAATTGTTTAACTTATATTTGGGCTATCATTGATATTTGTCTTATTTTCTCTGTGAGCTGTGATATAAATTATCTATCTTGTTTAACTGTGAACTATCATTAAAAATATAAATAGCTCAATCACACAATGTTGTTGCTACTGTTTGCTGAATGTTACTTAGCTCGGGTTAAGAATTATGCCCGGCTTTCATCCCGACGGAAGATCTCCGTTTCGCTCTGCTTCAATTATGGAGAGCTTCTTCAGGACAGCAATCAGTTCAATATTCTAAATCAACATAAATTAAAACACAATGTTACCAACTTATTTCACTGTTTAAAGAAAGCTGAAAATCTTTAATTCTAACCGTCCTAGAAAAGCTCAAACACACCACCCACCTATCTCATACTAATACTGTAGCCTGAATAAGCTATAGAATATTATTAGGATTTACCATTGAATTTCTAAATGTTCATCTACACTTACTGATTTTTAATCGCATGTCTCCTCATCGCATTTAAGTATTTAGAAGATCTCAGACGCTGCAAACAACTCAACCAAATTTATAGGTGTATTTTGGCGGCGTCCTACGTCATATCCGGAAGAAACTTACTTCCGCTAAAAACCGCAAAGAAATCACCCTGAGCAACTGGTAAACTAATACAGTGGTGCCTCGCATAACGAACGCCTCGCACAGCGAACGCTGCACACAACGAACTTTATGTCTTGCTCCCTACAACGAACTTCGTTTCACACAACGAAGTCGCCCGAGCTGCATCCTTCCGCGCAGGCACTGCGCTTAACTGCCCTCTCTCCGCCTGGCTCCCTCTTGCCCCCCCGACTCCCCGACACGATCGGGGCAAAAAGGAGCCCAAGCCCTCTTGCCCCGCCGATTCCCCAACTCCCCGACAATATCGGGCCAGGAGGGAGCCCAAGTCCTCCTGGCCACGGCGACCCCCTAACCCCACCCTGCACTACATTACGGGCAGGAGGGAACCCAGGCCCTCCTGCCCTCGACACAAACCCCCCTCCCCCCAACGACCGCCCCCCCCCAAGAACCTCCGACCGCCCCCCCAGCCGACCCGCGACCCCCCTGGCCGACCCCCACGCACCCCCCCCCCCCTTCCCCGTACCTTTCTGTAGTTGGCCGGACAGACGGGAGCCAAACCCGCCTGTCCGGCAGGCAGCCAACGATGGAATGAGGCCGGATTGGCCCATCCGTCCCAAAGCTCCGCCTACTGGTGGGGCCTAAGGCGCATGGGCCAATCAGAATAGGCCCGGGAGCCTTAGGTCCCTCCTGGGGGCGGGGCCTGAGGCACATGGGCCCAACCCGACCATGTGCCTCAGGCCCTGCCCCCAGGAGGGACCTAAGGCTCCCGGGCCTATTCTGATTGGCCCAGGCGCCTTAGGCCCCACCAGTAGGCGGAGCTTTGGGACGGATGGGCCAATCCGGCTTCATTCCGTCGTTGGCTGCCTGCCGGACAGGCGGGTTTGGCTCCCGTCTGTCCGGCCAACTACAGAAAGGTACGGGGAAGGGGGGTGGGGGTGTCGTGGGGGTCGGCCAAGGGGGTCGCGGGTCGGCTGGGGGGGCGGTCGGAGGTTCTTGGGGGGGGCGATCGTTGGGGGGAGGGGGGTTTGCGTCGAGGGCAGGAGGGCCTGGGATCCCTCCTGCCCGTAATGTAGTGCGGGGTGGGGTTAGGGGGTCGCCGTGGCCAGGAGGATTTAGGCTCCCTCCTGGCCCGAACAACTAGGGGGGGGGTCGCCAGGGCCAGGAGGACTTACCGTAAGCACCGTAAGGAGGTAAAGAAGGAGATGTTAGGGCATGTAAAGTAAGGGCATGTAAACAGTACCCGGCGTATAAGACGACCCCCGACTTTGGGGAGGATTTTAAGGTACTGAAAAGTCGTCTTATACGCCGGCAAATACGGTATGTTTTTAGATGTATCTAAATAAAAATAATAACAAAAAATTTATCTTTTTTTATGTCATCTTAGCATATTTTATGCTACAGAACGAATTATTTTTTTTAACATGTATTGTTATGGGAAAACGCGTTTCACATAACGAACTTTTCGCATAACAAACTTGCTCCTGGAACCAATTAAGTTCGTTGTGTGAGGCACCACTGTATATAGAGAACTTATATTAGACTGAGAAAATCTCTAATTCGTATTATTTATTTTAAATTATGATTAGAAAAATGCTTGCCAGTTTAAAGATCTATTAAGGCCCTTAGGATGTACAGTCTGAAGGCGGTCTATCCATTTTTGTTCAGTTTGTAATAACTTTTTCCCCCTATCCCCTCCCCTGCACGATCCGGTATTTTATCAATAATCATGCATCTCAATTGGTCAAAGGTATGGTTATAAGTTAGGCAATGCATTACCAATGGAGCTTCCTTTCACTGTAAATTAAGACAGGATTTATGTTCAGACATACGTACTCGAAATTGTCTAATAGTCTTGCCTATATATAATTTATAGCACGGACATCTAATCATATAGACCACATGGTCTGATTTGCAAGATGTTTGATGTTTGAGAATATATGTTTTATGATTAGAAGGATTTTCAAACGAGGGCCCTTGTATAGTTAAAGGGCAAATTTGGCAATTGCCACATCTGGAATGATAACCAGTTAACTGTTCTCTGTAAATATTCTCGTCTGCTTTCAGACTCAGATGTTCCTTCAAGTTACGTGACCTAGTGTAAGCTAAACGTAAATCCACATTCTCAAAACAAGGACTTCTTTGTATTATTTTCCAGTGGTTCCGGATAATGTTGGATAAATGTTGTGACTCCACATTGTGTATAATAACACAAGTCAGTTGTTCATTGTCCATAGTATTGGTTCTTTGTAATGTTTGTTCAGTGTTATTTTTATTTAAAAGCCATTCTTGATGGTTATTCTTGGCTCTTCGGTAACTTGTTTTCAACACTTTTTTAAGATACCCTCTACCGGATAGAGTGTTAGATAATTTTTTCACAGATTGTTTAAAATCTTGAGTATGCGTGCAGATCCTCCGGTATCTCAAAAATTGAGCAAATGGAAGGCTGTCCTTTAAAGTTACTGGATGGCAACTGCTATATTCCAATATGCTAGTGGTATCAGTTGGTTTTACATACAATTTTGTTTCCAGCTTATTGTTTTTTAAGGCGACCCATGTATCCAAGAAATTAATGCCTTCTGAGGAATGGTGCATGGTAAAATGTATATTGCTGTCTCTGGTATTTAGCCATTCAAAAAAGTTGTCAAGTTGACTATATGACCCTTGCCATAGAAGGAAAATATCATCAATATATCTTTTCCATCCCTTAATATATTGAATCCATTGATTTTCATAAATAAATTGTTCAAAATATTTCATATAGAGACACGCAATTGATGGGGTGCACGTAGCGCCCATTGCCACTCCCTTTATCTGTAGGTATAGACTATTGCCATCTGTAAAAAAGTTTTTAGTCAGCGCCAGTCTTAGTAAAGATATAATAAAATTAGTAGGGCATTGATGAGGATGAATTTGACTATCAAGGGCCCACTCAGCCATCTCCAAACAATGATTTTGTGGGAGACAGATGTACAATGATACTATATCAAAAGTTACTAAAACTGTAGGGCAGTCAAAAATGTCAAAAGATTGTAACCATACCAGAAATTGACTAGTGTCCTTAATGAATGAATCACTAGTTTCCACTATTGGTTTAAGATAATAATCTGCAAATGTGGATAGGGGTTCAAGGATAGACTGCTTAGATGATATTATCGGACGACCAGGAGGTTTATGCAGGCATTTATGTATTTTTGGTACCAAGTATATCCATGGAATAGTGCTCTGCTAAGAATTTAAATACTGAAACTCATGTTTAGTTACGTACCCCTCATCAAATTCTTCTTGAGTTAAAGTTAAAATTTGAGATCGTAATGATGTTCTGGGATTATGATCTAAAGGAATATATGTTGTTCTATCTGCCAATTGAACATCCAGCTCAGCTTTATAATCTTGAACATCCCAGATTACTGTAGCTCCTCCTTTGTCAGCTTTGCTGATTATAATAGATTGATCATTCTGAAGATTTTTTAAAGCCTTCCATTCATCACGTGATAGATTGTATGTTTCTATTTTGTTATAATGCAATTTAGCTGCGTCCTGAATCACTAAATGTTTGAATGCCTGAATGAAGGCATCTACTTGACCCGGAGGTGTCCATGATGACTTCTTTTTCACAATAGATCTATCCGTGGATGATTCACTGCCCCCCAAAAATTTTTTTATAGATAAAGTGCTTACAAATCTTTCAATGTCTACCTGAAATTGGAAGTGATCATAAGGAGTGGTGGGTACAAAAGAAAGACCCTTTGAAAGTACATTTTTCTCCATTTGATTTAACTCACGATGGGATATGTTGATGATCGTTGAAGATTGAACTGAGACGTCTTGATCTTGACCGATGGTTAATATCTGTTGTTCCGATTGGTTCTCCTGCTTCTGCCTCTGGGACGTCCTCTGCTTTTGCCTCTTTGATAATTTGTTTGTTGTTGCTGATCTAAAAAATTACCATCAGATCCACCACTTCTAGAGGAATTTGAAAGCGTGGAGGTGCTTGTATCCAATGATCTCTCTCTACTAGGGTGTTGTACATTAGAAAACATCCATCTATATACTTTATTGGTGGAATAATCACTGGCATCTCTATTAGCTTTTTTCAACTTATGTTTTTTGATAGAGTATCGATAATTATTAATCACATCGTAGATACCTGTCATTTTTTGATCCAACGCTTCGGGTTGCATAATAGTTCGCTTATTGGTTAGCAGTTCTTCCAGCAACCCTTTCTGGTGTTGTAATTCTTTTTTACTCCGTTCAATTATTAGAAGCATGAGATCTAAAGAGCATCTATTAAGTATTTTATTCCAGGTGTCCACAAAGGTGGTGTCAGTTTTAAATATCTGAGGAGCTGTTGTCATACGAAGTCCCCTAGGAATTTGTTCATGTTTACAATAATCGACCAAAAAGGAACCATTTAATTCTAATCTAGTAATATATTTGAGATTGGTAAGAATCGCTGTGAAATCTTGTGCACTATCTGAATCAGTAAACTGGTCAGAGATTAAATGACCCCCGAAAATCATTGTGTCTTGAAGTATTTCATTAGTGGTATCTATGGTGAATCCAAAGGTGGTGTGCCATGAGTTTTTGGCCATAGTAATTCACAGTCCAATTCAATAAATAGTATAAATACTCAAAAACCTAAATGAAGGCCAACAGTAGAAAGAAAGGAACAGATTGCTCACTCTCAGAGGCGAAGACTATTTATCTCAAGTGCCCAAAGTTTACAACCAGAGCATATTGTAATTGTTTAACTTATATCTGGACTATCATTGATATTTGTCTTATTTTCTCTGTGAGCTGTGATATAAATTATCTATCTTGTTTAACTGTGAACTATCATTAAAAATATAAATAGCTCAATCACACAATGTTGTTGCTACTGTTTGCTGAATGTTACTTAGCTCGGGTTAAGAATTATGCCCGGCTTTCATCCCGACGGAAGATCTCCGTTTCGCTCTGCTTCAATTATGGAGAGCTTCTTCAGGACAGCAATCAGTTCAATATTCCTAATCAACATAAATTAAAACACAATGTTAACAATTTATTTCACTATTTAAAGAAAGCTGAAAATCTTTAATTCTAACCGTCCTAGAAAAGCTCAAACACACCACCCACCTATCTCATACTAATTCTGTAGCCTGAATAAGCTATAGAATATTATTAGGATTTACCATTGAATTTCTAAATGTTCCTCTACACTTACTGATTAAGATACTGCTGAGATACACCTACAGAGAGTGTGGACCACCCGACGGACAACCACCAGGAAGAAATGGGTGACACAGCAGCGAGATCTGGAAACAGCGGAGGGGACCCACAAGAAGACGAGTCTGGTGCAAGCCAATGCCAGGATGAGAGAAAATGGATGGGAACGAAGGACACGGACCTACAGCTGGAGAATCAAGAAAAGTTAGAGAGGACAACAATCGTCATGGGGGACTCCATCATCAGATAAGTCGACAGCCACTTAGCGGGAGGAAGACTGGATCGGCTGGTGACCTGCCTATCGGAAGCCAAGGTAGAAGATATAGTGAGCCGCATTGACAGGATCATCGACAGTGTGGAAGAAGAAGATACAGCGGTGGTGATCCATGTTGGGACGAACAATGTGAGCAACAGGAACTATAACAGAGAAGTACTGAAGGACCAGTTCCGGATGCTAGGAAGGAAGCTGAAGACCAGAACGCAGAGGATAGCATTCTTGGAGATCCTGCTGGTACCCAGGGCCGATGGAGCTGCAAGCAGTCAACACATGGATGTGGCGCTAGTGTGAGGCTTCTACCTTCTAGTACCTTGGCTTCTACTTCATGAGCAACTGGTCGACGTTCTAGGGGACGAGCAAGCTATTCAGGAAGGACGGACTCCACCTCAGCAGAGACATAATGAGACTACTTGCAAGCACCATCGAGATAAGTTGAGAAGTTTTTAAACTAGGAAGAAGGGGAAAGCCGACAGTCAACAGAGAGAGAGAGTAGATGGTTCGGGAACCGGTATACCTGGAGGATACCGTACAGGAAAATAGAGGGGAAGACTCACCGGATCACAGGCAAGACAGATCGAAAGGGACACAAGAGGGAAGAAAATGCAAGAAAGGAACACGCTGCAAACTCAAGTGTATGTACACGAACGCAAGGAGCCTAAGGAATTAGAAGCTATGGCACAAAAAGATAACGTGGACATCATCGGCATCACGGAAACATGGTGGACTGAGGAAAACATCTGGGACACTGTGCTACCAGGATACAAACTATACCGCAGAGACAGAGTGGCTCAAAAAATGAGGGCATTGCCATATACATCAAAGAGGGAATTGTATCAAAGAGGGAACATACCATAACAGATGGATAAGATAGAGTCTCTATGCGTCAAAATTCCGGGAACAAATGGACTGGAAACGAAGATCGGCATCTACTACCAACCCCCTGGGCAGTCCGAAGAAATTTATGGAGAAATGACGGACGAGATTAAATGCAACTGCAAGGGAAGCAACACAGTTATCATGGGTGCCTTCAACTATCTGGGGATAGACTGGAACTTAGGCACCTCCAGCTGTGCTAGGGAGACCAAGTTCCTGGATGCTGTAGATGATTGCTTCCTGGAACAACTTGTCAAGGAAAATACAAGAGGAAATGCAATTCTGGACTTAATTCTAAATGGACTGCGAGGATCGGCACATGGTGTAGAAGTAGAAGGGATGCTGGGAAAAAGTGATCACAACATGATCCGCTTCAACCTGGATGCAGGAGCAAAATATCGGGCCACGGCACTGAACTTCCATAAAGGTGATCAATGATGTGGTTCTTTATCAGCGCTTCTACCATCTTTCCTGGTACCGAGGTCAGACTCACTGGTCTGTAGTTTCCCAGCTCTCCCCTCAAATCTTTTTTGAAGATCGGCGTAACATTCGCCACCTTCCAGTTAAGTGCTTAGAAAGACTGATCAAGCCCCAAGACCACTAACCAATGCTTCTCATCCACGTCGGGACGAACGACACTGCCAGGAACACCCCGGAGAAGATATCTAAAGACTTTGGTGCCCTAGGTGAGAAACTGAAGCGGATGGAAGCGCAGATCTTCTCCTCAATCCTTCCAGTGAGAGGCAAGGGAAGAACCAGGGAAGATCGTATCCAGAGGACTAACGAATGTCTACACGGATGGTGCATAGAGATGAACTTCGGATTCCTGGACCATGGAGAGGCACTTCAAGGACTACAGGGATCATACGGGCTTCACCTGACCAGAAGAGGAAAGAATGTCTTTGGACAACAACTGGCTCACCTGCTCCGAAGGGCTTTAAACTATGTGAGTTGGGGGAGGGTACCCACTCTCATCACGGTGTGGTAAATAACCTTTCTGGTGGGGTAAGTAGCCACTCACATTGCAGACAAAACTGTAGAGGGCAAACTAACTCAAATGGGAAAATCCCCATGGAGACTGGGCAAACTCAGTGTATGGAGGGCTATGTACGTCAATGCCCACAGTTTAGGCAATAAAATTCTGGAATTAGAAACGGAAATGAGGAATGCCGACCTATATATAGTGGCAATATCTGAAACATGGTTCACGGATTCCCATGGGTGGGATATGGCTATACCAGGATATAACTTGCTTCGTCGAGACAGAGAAGGCAAAACCAGAGGAGGGGTAGCACTATACATCAAAGAGGCCATCAAAGTTACCAAAATCACAGGGATCAAATATACCGGGGAATCCCTATGGGTGAACCTGGCCAGGGGAAATAACAAATGCCTGTATCTTGGTGTGGTATACAGACCTCCAAGACAACAGGATGACATAGACAAAAAATTGATCGAAGACATTGAGACCATCACTCTGCGTGGAGACACTGTACTGTTGGGGGACTTCAATATGCCTGATGTAAACTGGAACAAACTTTCCACTACAACCAGTGGCAGCAGAAGGCTACTAACCTCCATAAGGGGAGCACGACTCAAACAGATGGTATTGGAGCTTACTAGGGATCAGGTGATAATGGACCTGGTGCTTACCAACGGAGACAGTGTCACAGAGGTTTCGGTGGGTAATGCGTTGGCTTCCAGTGACCACAACATGGTGTGGTTTCACCTCAGGAAGGGTTTTACTAAGTCAAACACTTTAAGGGCACTAACTTCAAGAGCATGGGAGATTTTGTCTATGAGGCACTGCAAAACCAGGACACAACAGATAGTGTGGAGGTACTGTGGTCAGCTCTGAAATCTACCCTACAGGAAGCAACCAACCTCTATATAAAAACAGTGAGTAAACAACGGAGAAATAATAAACCCCAATGGTTCTCCGCGGAGATCTCGGAACTCATAAAACATAAGAAGAGAGCATTTGTATCCTATAAACAATCACAATGACTGGAAGCTAAAGAAGCCTATTTGGTGAAATTCAGAAATGTTAAAACAGCAGTCAGAGATGCCAAACTCCGGATGGAAGAAAATCTAGCTAAGAATATTAAAAAGGGGAATAAATCCTTTTTCAGGTATGTTAGTGATAGAAAAAGGAACACAGACAGGATAGTGCGCCTAAGGAAACACGATGGTAACTATGTAGATTCAGACTCCGATAAAGCCGAATTACTCAATGAATACTTCTGCTCAGTCTTTACCTGTGAGGCGCTGGGATCCGGTCCACAGCTGCAGACAAGGGAGCGCTCAGAAGACGTGTTCCGGAACTTTGAATTTACTGCTGGCAGCGTCTACCAAGAACCATCAAAGCTCAAAGTGAACAAAGCCATGAGACCGGATAAACTGCACTCCAGAGTGCTTAGGGAATTGAGAGATGTCCTGGCGGAGCCGTTATCTGCGCTCTTCAATCTTTCCCTAAGCATAGGAAGAGTCCCATTGGACTGGAAAACAGCTAACATCATTCCGCTCCACAAAAAGGGATGCAGGTCGTAGACTGCAAATTACAGACCGGTAAGTCTCACATCAATAGTGTGTAAATTTATGGAAACGTTGATTAAACACAAATTAGATATGATCCTGAGCGACGAGAAGCTGAGGGATCCCCACCAGCATGGATTTACAAAGGGAAGGTCCTGCCAATCCAATCTAATCAGCTTCTTTGATTGGGTAACAAAAAAGCTAGATATGGGAGAGTCCCTGGATGTCGTGTATTTGGACTTCAGTAAGGCTTTTGATTGTGTCCCACACCGTAGGTTATTGAACAAGATGAGTTCACTGGGACTAGGAGAAACATTGACTGCATGGGTTAAAAACTGGTTCAGTTGCAGACTCCAGAGGGTGGTGGTAAATGGTACTCCCTCCGAAACATCGGAAATGATCAGTGGAGTGCCGCAGGGCTCGGTCTTTGTACGGGACCTGCCTCAGGGACTTCGAGGTAAAATTGCATTGTTTGCCAATGCTGCTAAACTGTGCAACATAGTGGGCAAAAGCACCGTGCCCATTATGACGCAGGATCTACACTTACTAGAACAATGGTCCGCAACTTGGCAACTGAATTTTAATGCCAAAAAGTGTAAGGTTATGCACCTTGGCAGCGGAAACCCACGCAGAACTTACACCCTGAATGGTGAGACCTTAACAAGAACTGTTGCAGAACGGGACCTAGGAGTAATCATTAGTGAAGATATGAAGACTGCCAATCAAGTGGAAAAAGCATCATCCAAGGCTAGATAAATGCTGGGTTGCATCAGTAGAAGTTTTGTCAGCCGAAAGCCTGAAGTTATGATGCTGTTGTACAGGTCCATGGTGAGACCTCATCTGGAATATGGTGTTCAATTTTGGAGGCCACATTATCAAAAGGATGTGCTGAGAATGGAGTCGGTTCAGGGAATGGCCACTAGGATGGTCTCAGGACTCAAGGATCTCCCATATGAAGAACGTCTAGGTATGTTACAGCTCTCTCTCGAGGAACGCAGAGAGAGGGGAGACATGATAGAGACGTTCAAATATGTTACTGGCCATATTGAGATAGAAGAAGACATCTTTTTCCTTACAGGACCTACGGCAACAAGAGGGCATCCGTTAAAAATCAAGGGTGGGAGATTTCATGGTGACACTAGGAAGTATTTCTTCACCAAAAGGGTGGTTGATTGTTGGAATGATCTTCCACTTCAGGTAACTGAGGCCAGCAACGTGCTCGATTTTAAGAAAAAATGGGATAAGCATGTGGGTTCACTTCGAGGAAGTGCTTAGGGGGGAGGGTTCTTAGAGTGGGCAGACTTGTTGGGCCGATGGCCCTTTTCTGCCGTCATATTCTATGTTTCTATGTTTCTAAGTATATGGGAGGGTTTATGAGGTGTGCATAACTGGTTTCAGTATGTACAAAAGGGGAGGAGTTTAGCGGGTCAGCATCTTGACAGAGCATGAGAGTGTAGTAACAGGTATTGTTTCACAGCGTGTGCCACAAGTTTTGGATGTAAGTAGTTATTGCAAAGTTATTTAAAATTGTAATTTATCAATATCTATTTTTGTTACAGAGACAGTGTGAGCAATACGTTGAAATGTTATAAAAAAGTCGGAGTTGTCTGAAACAGCAGGTAGCGAAACATGTCAGGCCCCTAGACGCACAAGACATGGTTCTTATCAAGTCTTCACTAAAGTTAAGTGGTTAATAAACCTTTTTACTGCTTTCAAGCAAATATATGGGATAAGAAGTTAAGACATTAACACCAAAGAAAGAGACACTTTGTGCAGTGATTGAGAAACAAGCCGTTTTAGCGGTGCTTTGCTCACCGTACAGTCTCTAGTTAACAGCGGTTCTCTGAGCACAATTAGTCATGGTGTAGCTTGTTTATGCCCTGGTGTATCATAAGAACATAAGAATAGCCTTACTGGGTCAGACTAATGGTCCATCAAGCCCAGTAGCCCGTTCTCACGGTGGCCAATCCAGGTCACTAGTACCTGGCCAAAACCCAAAGAGTAGCAACATTCCACGCTAGGCGGAAAAGTAAAGACTTTTTATGTGCTTGGACTCTGTATTTGTTCACTCTTTCTCCCACATTGCGAAGCCAATTTATGGTAGGTATCTAATTATAGAAGAGGATCATGTTTGGTAGTATGTATAGCATAGTATGGGGTACAGAATTAGTTAGGCCTATTTTTAATAATATCTTTCAAGCAGCCAGAAACTACATTTATTCAGCATCTATTAATCCCCATGGGTGCCAGTTAACTGAGAGATTACTATATAATGAATTAGTGGGTTAATGTTATATAAATAATAATAATAATAATAATAACTTTATTTTTGTATACCGCCATACCCAAGGAGTTCTAGGCGGTTTACATTAGATTAACAAAAAATTACAAGTGGTTTAAAAACAATTGAACAATATTAGAGGCAAGCAATAAATAATACGTGGTTCGAAAACAATTGAACAATATTTGGAGCAAGGAGATAGAATGAAGTTAGGAGAAGAGAGGGGGGTAGGTTAGGGGGGGGGAGGGGGTGGGTAGGTTGGGAAAGGAGGTGGAAGGGGGGAGGAGGAGATTGTTGTTCATTGGAGAGGGGTGTTAGGTGTCTTGTCCATGGAATAGGTGAGTTTTGAGAGATTTTCTAAACCCAAGGTAGGTGGGGGCCTCAAGGACAATTTGGGCTAGCCATGGGTTCAGTTTGGCAGCCTGGAAGGCAAATGTTTTATCAAGGAATCTTTTGTAGTGACATAGTTTTAGGGAGGGGAAGGCGAAGAGTTGAATTCTGCGGGAGTACTTGTTTATGTGATTCAGATAGAAGTGAGGGTTTAAGTAGCTTGGGGATAGGCCAAATACTGTTTTATAGCAGAAGCAGGCAAATTTGAATAGGACTCTGGATTCAAAGGGTAGCCAGTGAAGTTTTGGTAGAAAGGGGTGACATGTTCCCATTTTTTCAGGCCGAATATGAGGCGGACCGCAGTGTTCTGGATCATTTTGAGTCTTCTAATGGTTTTCTTCGTGGAGCTCAAGTAAATAATATTGCAGTAATCTAGTATGCTAAGGATTGAGGATTGTACTAGCAGGCGGAATGAGGTCTCGTCAAAGTATTTTTTAATGGTGCGGAGTTTCCATAGCACCGCGATGCATTTCCTAACTGTGATGTCTGTGTGTTTCTCCAGGGATAAATGTTTATCTAGTGTGACTCCCAGTATTTTTAAGGTTTGTTCGAGGGGGAAAGTAGATCCTTTCACTTGAATTGTGGTGTCTTTGATTTTGTCGTTGGGGGTGGCTAGTAAGAATTTTGTTTTGTCGGGGTTTAGTTTTAGTTTGTAGGATAACATCCAGCGTTCAATCTGAGTGAGTATATTTGAGAGTGAGGTAAGAAACTCTGGTGTGAAATTGGTTAGTGGGATGACTATTGTGATGTCATCCGCGTAGATAAAGAATTTGAGTTTGAGGCTTTGCAGGAGGTTTCCTAGGGAGGTAAGGTAGACATTAAATAAGGTGGGGGACAGGGGGGAACCCTGTGGAACGCCACAGGAGTTGTCCCAGCTATAAGAAAGAGAGTTGTTCTTAAACACCCTGTATGATCTGTTTCGTAGGAATCCATGAAACCAGTTGAGAACTTGGCCGGAGATGCCAATGTAAGCAAGGCAGTCTAGTAGGATGGTGTGGTCGACCAGGTCGAATGCACTGCTGAGATCAAGCTGGATGATCAGGGCACTAGAGCCCTGGCTGAAGAGTGTGTGAAGGTGGTCAAGTAAAGAGGCTATAATGGTTTCAGTGCTGTGATCGGAGCGGAAGCCTGATTGATTATCATTTAGGACATTAAATTTTTCCAGGTGTGTGGTAAGTTCGGCATTTACCATCCCTTCTGCTATTTTGGTGAACAGTGGGATACTAGCGATCGGTCTGTAATTGGATGGGTCATTGGGTGGTTCTTTCGTGTTTTTTATTAATGGGGCTATCGAGATGTGGCCCTGCTCTGTTGGGAAACTACCTGTGGATAGTAGGAGGTCTACCCATGCCAACATGTTGGCTTTGAAATGGATTGGCGCGGTTTTCATAATGTTTGGGGGGCAGGTGTCCAGTCTGCAAAAGGAGTTGGAGTACTTATTGTAATATTTGTTGAAGGTTTGCCAGTCTATAGTTTTGAATTGGTTCCAGCTTAGGTCTGTTCTGGACCCGAGGTCCGGATTAGACATGTCGGTGTTGGGGAGTATGGGAAAGTCCTCGTGGGGCTTGGCTAGGGCAGTTATAGATAACCTTAGTTTTTGTATCTTGTTGTTAAAGAAGTCTGCAAGGGTGTGAGCGGTTAGTGTGGATTCTTCATGATTAACAGTGAGCGTCTCAAGATTGTAAAGGTCGTTGACTAGTTTAAAGAGGTTGCTACTGTTAGTTGTGACGTTTCCTATTTTATGGGTGTAGAAATTTTTTCGTTTTTCATTGATGAGGTGTTTGTAGTTTTTTAATTTGAGTCTCCAGGCCACTCTGTGTTCCTGGGTTCCAGATTTAGTCCAAAGTCTTTCAGATTTTCTAAGGTCCCTTTTTACTAGGAGTAGTTCTGCGTCAAACCATCCATCCAGGTTAGGAGTTCTGATTCTGCGAGTTTTTATGGGAGCTATTTCGTTTAGAATGTTTGTGCTGTTTTTGATCCAGGAAGTCATAATTTGAGCTGTTTCTTCGTTTTGTTTTGTGATGGTTTCATAGCGGGACCAGAATACTATAGGGTCGATTTTACCTCTAGTGTTGTGAGTTTTTTTGTTTCTTGTTTTGTTGTTGTTGGTGGTTTTTTGTTGGCAGTCAATGGCGAAGCTACATAGTCTGTGGTCAGACCATAGGGAATCTGTCCAGTTATCTTGTTTCCAGCGGAATTTGGGATTGGTTGATTCTTTGGCGGAGAATGTCACCAGGTCTAGTTGATGTCCTTTTTGGTGAGTTTTGATGGGTGGGGGTTTGGAATAACCTAGTTGGGAGATTAGCAGCCAGAAGTCAGATACATCTGGTTGTTTTGTTTGCTCTAGGTGGATGTTGATATCCCCACATAGTAGGTTGTATGGACTTGTTAGAGAGTTGGTTAGTAGGAATTCTGCAAAGTCTTCTTTGGCTAGGGTCCATTTTTTTGGAGGGATATAGAATAAGGTGATTGTTAGGGAGGAGGCAAAGGGGTTTGAGGTTAGAGAGATGGCTAGTATTTCTGAATTGGGAGAGGATTTGGAATTAAGTACGGTGCAGTTTAGGTGGTCTTTAAAGATTATTGCTAGCCCTCCTCCCCTTCCCCAGGTTCTAGCTAGTGCTGAGAGGTTGTATATCAAATGAATAATAATTTGGAAACTTAACACAGGTTTCTACATCAAAAAGTAAGTTATAACAATGTTATCTTTAGATTATTTGCATAAGGCTACCGTCACTTGAGTTTACTGATTAAAAATCATTGGAGGGGATGAGTGTTTTCCCATTTTAATTCCTCCAGCTTAGAATTTAGAATGATCTTTTTGGAAATTAACAGTGGTAGTCGGTGGCATCCTATTGTCTGATTATGCCAGCTGCTGAAAGAATCGTCCTGCGGATTATGCTTCATTGCAGTTGCTTGCGCTGTCTGTCATACATCTAATGCAACAGTCTAAGAACATTTTGCCTTTGTTTTACTGAATTTAAGAAATTTTGTGCTCTGTCACCCGAAATCATTTCTTTTTATACCAAAATAGAAAAAATAAATTCCCTAATGAACAGTTAGGCAATTCACAGCATAAAGGTACGTGTGGGTGTTATGCTTTTATTTGTTATCCAATATTGCTCTTCATGTTATCTTCAACTGTTTTCGTTCTCCAGCACCTCAGGAGACCAACAGTTTAACACAACTGCCTTCAAGGGAGCAATGTTCACTGCTGGAAATCATGCCAAAAAAGAGCCTTAAGAGAAAGCCAGATGCCTTCCAGATTGCCAGTGACTCAAAGGCCTGTGGGAAATGCTGTCTTTGTTCAGTTTAAATGAGGGGAAATTGCTGTTTGTTTTTGTACGCAGCATTTATTGAAAAGAGTTTTAAAGTTCTTTACTATATCACCCAGTCCACATCCCTTCTCTGTCTCCAACTTCCCTCTCTCCATCCATTTTCTGTTTCTCCACTCTCTTTTTTTCTAGCCTAATGGCTAAAACTGTAGGCTGAGAACCAGGGAAGACAGTATTCAAATCCTATTACCATTCCTTATAATCTTGGGCAAGTCATTTAGCCCTCCATTTCTTCAGGTACAAACTTAGATTATAAGCCATTTGGGGACAGGAAAATACCTGCTGGGCTGGTGTTAGAAATTCAGAGGCCCAGGATAGAAACTCCGGGAGCCTGTTTGTAACGACATGCATTTGCTGAAGGAAAATAAACCCAACCAGATCTACGCAATTTACAATAAAAGCATACATAAAATAGCTTTTAGATGTTATGTGAATTAACTTGAGGCATGTTTGAGGGGCCAGAGCAATTGTCCTGTTTGCCACCCCTAGTGCTAACCCTGCTCTCAGTCTTTCTCTCAGCTTTTCTCCCCTTTCCAGCATGTGCCCTCTCCCATATTTCTCTCTTCCAACCTTTGTCCCCGTCTCTTAGCTCATTTTTCTCTGCTAACTCCCATCCCTTAATTCCTCCTATAATCCTTTTAACTCTTCTCTTAACCACCTCACCCACTCAGCCTGCCACCGCTACCCTAGACCCTCTATTCATCCCTTTCTCCTTTTCTCAGCTCCACTCCCAGCCACTCTTCCCATCATTCAAGCCCACTCCCTCTTTCCCATTGCCTTTTGCTCTTACAGGTGCTCTCTTTTCAGAGTGAGGCCCTCCCCTCTTTAAGCTTCTTTCAATCCCAATCTACTATAATAAAACCCTAAGCGCGAATGCACACTTCAAACTTTGTGATCCCTGCATCCGTGATTCCTAGCTCTGTGCCAGTAGAACAAGCTTGTGGTGTTTTTCTGGCTCCTACTGAGCATGTGAAGTTTGAAATGGTGACCACGGACGCAAGGAGGCGGAGAACACGCCGGCGACTCACCCCTCCCGCCCTTACTCACTCTTAGGCTGCTTGTTTTTTCATTAAGTCAATGAGAAAAACAAGCAGCCTAAGAATAGAATGGCTGGAGGTTGGCATAATCTGAGGACAAAAAAATAATAAATGTACTTTGAAAAGAAGAATATTGGTAGATATAAATGAGTTGATATTGCCGTTTTTTGAATAGTGTTTGCAATATTAGCGGTAATTCACAAACACTTGGCTATAGAGGTACACTGTCTATTGTCTGTGTCATATGTTCAGCGACTAAAGGGTGAATAAGATAATATGTATGTAAGTAATGTGTAAACCGCATTGTTTTATGCGGTATATAAATTGTTAAATAAATAAATAATTTTTAAAACCTTTTTAAACTGCTTTGAAGTAGTACAAAAGCGAATGTTCTATGGAAGTTTGTTCCACAACAATGGACCTGCTATAGAAAAGGCACATAAAGATGTCTCTGTATAATGAATTGTGTTCAATACTGTTACACAAAGTTTCTTGTCATTCTCTGATCATAACATAAGAACATAAGTAACTCCAATAATTTTTATCTAATACTCAATTCTCAAAATAAATTTGGTCTTCTCCTAATCATCGTAATTTCGTTTTTTGCTAAATTCAATAACAGCTTGTTTTCAGCTACCTAAGAAGAAAACCTAATCCATATATGCAGCCAGTTTTGTTGACACATTTCCATAAATATGACAGGGAAAACGAATTGCATATCATTAGCATACATTCTGTAACTCACATTAAGATCACATAACACTTTTGCCAAAGATGACGTATAGATATTAAAAAGTAAAGTCAACAGGGCCAAACCATGTGGAACCCCTAAAGAAACTGGATATATTACAGAGACGGAGTCTTGAACACTTACTTGCATATTTATTTCATTTGGGTAAGATTTAAACCAATCATACACAGTTCCCTGTTACCTAAGGCAAATAATTTAGCCAACAGTAATGTTATATCAACAGTATCAAATGCCACAGATTCTGTATATTGAGGGAGACAAGACAACAAACATGTTTTTAATCCAACCCTCTCCAAATCTCATCCACCATTGAAAGCAGTAATATTTTTTAATCCATATTGAAATGCATCCAATCCTTGATTGTGCTCAATAAATTCCTCCATCTGTTGTATCTTCTCAATCATTTTTCACACAAATGGAATACCGAAATAAGTCTATAATTACAAGCTTTAGCAGAATCTCTGTTTCCAAATTTTAATAATGGTTTTACTATAGCTAATTTCAAAGCTGCAGGAAAAGCCCCAGAATTTAGAGAAACAATTACCAGTACAATGAACGTCAATAGTGATGCAACAGTCTTAAGTTCTCAAATAATTACAGAAGAACAAGGATCTACTATAGATTTTGTAGAACTACAATTGCAGCATTCTTCACTGAAAAGTCATCCTTTAGCTTTCTACTTCTAGAGGCTGAACAATATTTCCCATATCACTTCCAGGCTAAAAAATGTTTTTCAACATTCTACTCTTCCCATCAAACATTGAGCAAATTCTTCAGCACCTGGACCTCTATGATTAATATCCCTAGTACAGGGGTGTCAAACTCAATCACATAATCTGAAAAAAAGGCTAAGTCGCAGGCCGAATTCTTAATTAAAATAAGCCAAATTTTTTATTAAGGTAAGCGCGCTAAATGTGCACCTTAATAAAAGGACCCCTAAGTGACTAAGGCTTAGTCTTAGCAGTAATATAGGGTTACAACGTCTCTAACCCCACACCAGCTCTGTGGTGTAAACAAAATAAATATTGTAATCACAAAACAGAAAATAAAATTATTTTTTCTACCTTTTGTTGGTCCCAGTCTCTGGTTGTCTTCTGATAACTTGCTTGCCAGGGTCTCCTGCCCATTTGTTGTTTTCTTCTTTCTCTGTGCTAACCATCCATCTTCCATCTCTGTCCTCCCCTTCCATTTCCCTTCCCTCCCCCGGAGGTCTGGCATCTTTCCTTTTTTGTGTGTCCATATTTGCAGCTGCAGCAATGGACCCCACCATCCCAGATCCACCATCTGTCTGTTTCTCAACTACCCTTTCATCCAGCATCTCTCCCTCCTTCCCCACCACTCCAGGGTCCACCATCTCTCTGTTTCTCTTCCCAACTACCCTACATCCCTTGTGTCCAACTTCTCTCTCTTTCTGTTCTTTCTTTCCCTCCCTAACTCCATCCCGTTGCTCAATATCTCTCTCCCTCTCCTCTGTTTTATTTCTTCCCCACTCCACCCCACTCTCCCTCCAAGCAAACATATTCCCTTTCTTTTTAGTCTCTCTTTCTATCCCTCCCTTCCTTTGTTCAGCATTTCCTTTCTTGTCCCTCTCCTTTGAGCATCTTCCCCTATTCTCCCTACTTTCCCCTCCCACATGTCCAGAATCCACTCTGTGTCCTTACTCCCTCTCTCCATGCTTATGATCTCCCTTTGTCATTCTTCACCCATCCCTGATCTAACATTTTCTTGGTCACTCTGTTCCCTGCAGTATCCCCATTTGTGTCCCTAAATGTCTGTATCCTTATTCTTCTCTCACTCCTCCTCAGTCCGGTACATGCACATCTGGACCCCTCCTTCTCCCCCTCTGGGTACTTCTACACCAGGGCCCGCCCCTGTCCCAAAGGCCTGCATATTTTCCCTCCTTCTTCCCGGTCTCACCTTCATATTTGGCCTGCTGTTTCTACTCTTCCTCAAAAACAATAAATAGGAGCACTATAAACTTAAAACCACTTTATAAACTGCCTGAAGGAGCTCAGAACCATGAGATGGTGTAATGAACACAACCAGGGTAAAACCCTGATTAGTGTTTCAAATGTCTATCATTGCTCCCTTTTGGAGTTGTTTATAAAGTTGTTTCATATAGTGTAAAAAAATTTAAGTAGAAGTGCAAAAGTGTTTCACTGATTCACAACAGCTTTCTTATATTTTAAACTTTGAACTGGTCGTGTTCATTACACTATCTCATGGTTATGAGCTCCTTCAGGCATTTTATAAAGTGGTTTTAAGTTTATAGTGCTCCTATTTATTGTTTTTGATGAATGTTTCACCATTTTGGAACACTAGTTTGTAAATTTATTACCCAATAGTGACTTAAAGGGGTTCCTACCCTCCCTCCATCCTGGCTTCCTGGTCTCCTCTGGCCAGCCGGCAGCAGCTGCTGCTGCTCTTCCTGCACGTCTGCCTTCGCCTGGTCTCTTCTTCAGAGCAGCCTGCTGAGGATCGCTGGCCTGCTTTAGCGAACCTCGCAGGCTTCTGTCAACCTCTGTCGACCTTCTCTGACGTACGGGATCGTATCAGAGGGAATGTGCTGCCAAGGTCGACAACGGCCTGCGAGGTTCGCTACAGCCGGCCAGCAATCCTCAGCAGGCTGCTATGAAGAGGAGATCAGACAAAGGCAGATGTGAGTGAAGAGCAGCAGCGGTTCATGCCAGCGGGCCAGATTGAGTATAAGTTGAAAATGTCTGGCAGGCCAATTTTTAATTCACTGCGGGCCAGATTTGGCCCACGGGCCAGAGTTTGTCATGTTTGCCCTAGCATGATGTCCATTAATGATAATCCATCTCTAAGTCTGTGGGTCTATCTATACACATGTAAAAGTTTGTTTGTATATGTAGAAATAAACTTATGAGGGGGTGCTGAAAAGTTCTCAGTTCAACCAACCAACCTCCTAAATTCTGAGTGGTATTTTGCCACTGTAGAATATCTTCACTTAAATAAGCATATACTGTATACTCTCTCCTTACTATATATTCCATTAATCTACAGTGATTGACCTTCTGAGGTATAACCTTTTAAGACAGTATGATTATACAGCCAACATTCAAAGGAGTTCCAACTTCTTCACTAGGTCATCAAAATCCTTATATTTTTTAGAAACTTTGCAAAATAATATTTTCAAATTCAAAAACTTCTTTTCTCATAAAGATCCAAACTTTATATGCTAGAGACTGTGTTTTCCTCGGCATGAATTCATGTTTTACCAAGAAGCTGAATCATGAGAGTTTCCTTTTAACAAAGCAGAGGAGAAAGTACAGCTTTGTTAAATAGAGACTTTCATGATTAAATCTTAGCTGTCAAATTTCAGCCCATTCTTCAAACTTCACTAGGTCCTTCCTCATGTTTTCCACACCTTCAGGGATGTCTACTCTACATCTTCATCACCTCTCACCTAGACTACTGCAACCTGCTTCTCACTGGCCTTCTACTAAACTATCTCTCTCCCCTTCAATCTGTTCAGAACTGTGCTGCACCCCTCATATTCTGTCAATGTTGCTATGCCCACATTACCCCTCGCCCGAAGTCATTTCATTGGCTCCCTATCCGTTTCTGCATACAGTTCAAACTCCTCTTATTGATCTACAAGTCTATTCACTCCGCAGCTCCTCAGTATCCCTCCTCTCTCATCTCTCCCTACACTGCACCCCTCTCTCCCCCACTCCCTCCCACCCAAAGCACTCATTGGATAAGTCTCTCTTATCTGTACCTTTCTCCTCTATAGACAGCTCCAGACTCTGTCCCTTCTACCTTGCTGTTCTGTATGTCTAGAACAAACTGCCTGATAAGCTCCATCTTTGGCAGTATTCATATCCAGTCTTAAAGCCCACCTCTTTGAAGATGATTTCAATTCCTAGCACCAATATCTGTCTAGCACCAATATCTGTCTGAAATTTCCCCACCTGAGCACTGTGCATTGATGCACCTTCTTGTCCAGTTTGCCTGTCTTGACTAGACTGTAAGCTCTTTTGAGCAGGGACTGTCTAGTAGCGCTATAGAACTGATTAGTAGTAGTACTCTATTGCAGATTTTGGTATCATCCACAAAGAAGCAAATCTCACCAATTAGCCCTTTTTCAATATCATTTACAAAAATGTTAAAAAGGACAGGTCCAAGAACTGAACCTTGAGGCACACCACTGGTAACATCCCTTTCCACAGAGTGATCTTCGTTGATCACTACCCTGTGTTGCATTCCATTCAACCACATCCTGACCTAGTCTATCACTTTGAAGCCCATACTGAGGGCAATTCTTTTATTTATTAAACACCTGTGTGGAACACTGTCAGAGGCTTTGCTAAAATCTAAATATACCACATCTAGTGCTCTCCCTCTCCCCTTGTACAGGAAAAAGGGTAAAGAAGGGAGAGATGCTGGACAGGTGCAGAATATGGGGACAGGGATAGAAGAATGGTCTGGGAGGCAAAGGGAGGATGGAGAAATAGGGATGGAGAAGAGACTGATAGAGTGATGAAATGCAGTGGAGGGTAGATGAGGACTAAAAGGATACAGAAGATGGGAAGGGGACTAAGGAAATGGGTGAAAGGTGGAGCATAGGGCAAGGCAGGTTGGTTCTGGGACTGCTGGGAGGCAGGGACAGGGCATGATGAGGGACAAGGTATTGGTGGGGCTAGGAACAGGGTCATGACGTGACCACCTGTCTCGATAGACTTTTCAGGCCCCAGGACCACTTCCCCATGCTGCTCATCCACGTCGGAATGAATGACACTGCCAAGAACACCCTGGAGGACATAGCGAGAGACTTCGGAGCTCTGGGAAAGAGGCTGAAGCAGATAGGAGCACAGGTAGTATTCTCTTCCATTCTTCCTGTTAGGGGCAGAGGAAGGGACAGGGACGAACGCATCCTGAAAACGAATGAGTGGCTACAACGATGGTGCCGGGAGATGAACTTCGGATTCTTGAATCACGGAGAGACACTACAGGGACTACAGGGACCAGACGGACTCCACCTGACCAACAGAGGTAAGAATGTCTTTGAACACAGACTAGCCCGCCTACTTCGAAGGGCTTTAAACTAGGTAAGTCGGAGGTGGGTACCCACTTTTACACCGGAGCAGTAAATAACAATCCTGATGTAGCGAACCAACATTACGCTTCTAGGTCTGAGGTAAGTACCCTTACTGCAAACGAATCGCTAGGAGACAATTTGACTCAGATGGGTGGCTCACAACAGGAGCTTAGCAAACAGAAAGAGTGGAGAGCTATGTATGTTAACGCACACAGCCTAGGGAATAAATTTCTAGAACTAGAAACAGAAATAATTAATGCAGACATAGACATAGTAGCAATATCCGAAACATGGTTCACAGACTCTCATGGGTGGGATATAACCATACCAGGATACAACCTGATTAGACAAGATAGAGAGGGTAAGTTAGGTGGTGGGGTAGCACTTTATATCAAATAGAACATTAAGACAACCAGGATCACAGATGTCAAGTATACTGGGGAATCCATCTGGGTAAACTTGGCCAGAGGTGGAGAAAAATGCCTGTACCCAGTGGCGTACCTAGGGTATGTGGCACCCGGGGCCCATCATTTTTTGACCCCCCCCCCCCCCCATGTAAAAAAAATATTTTTTGTAATGACCATGAAATGGAATAAATGGTCAGAATAGAAACAGGCAGTGAAAATTTTCTTATATTCCAAACATAACATAACATAAATTATGTCTGAATTGTCATGACATCAGAAGTACATATGGAGTAGTTGCAGGTGATGCTTGGGACAGTTCTGATTGTGTTAGTTCGGTTTTATGTGTTTTTTGAATAGAAGGGTTTTTATTTCTTTTTGAAGGTTTTGCAGTATGTGGTCGATGTTAATTGGTTGTAGGGTTGGGGGTCGAGTGTTGCAGCTCGAATGGCTAGGAGGTTGTCGAACAGTTTTTTCTTTTGACGTTTTTGGTTGGAGGGTGTGTGAATGGTGCACAAGTTCTCCTATGTCTGTTTGAAGTGGATTGAATTATTTAGCTGAAGAAATTAGTTACCCCCTCATCCCACACACATTAATTCTCTTCCATTTTTGTTCCCATTATAAAAAACACTGATAAGTTCCCAGAAAAAAAATACATTAAAATAAGAAGTGAAAACAAAGGCCCCTACAGATGAGAACATAACATAAGAATAGCCTAACTGGGTCAGACCAATGGTCCATCATGCCCAGTAGCCCATTCTCATGGTAGCCAATCCAGGACACTAATACCTGGTCAAAACCCAAAGAGTAGCAACATTCCATGCTACCGATCCAGGGCAAGCAGACACTTCCCCCATGTCTTAATAACAGATTATGGACTTTTCCTCCAGGAATTTGTCCAAATCTTTCTTAAAACCAGCTACACTATCTGCTTTTACCATAACTTCTGGCCACTTCATTTTTAAGTTTAGATCTTTCCTTTCAAACAGAGACCTTGCTAGATGTCAAATACAGCACAAGGTAACTTCACATGGACTTAGCTGTGCAGGAAATGTGAATCTCCTCATACACCCACCATATAGTGCAAAAATATGCAAAGGTCTGTTTTTTTCTTTCGATCACTACATAGCCTAATGCCACACAAGCAGCGCTGTTACAAACATATTCTGTAGGTCAATACTAAGGATAACAAAGTTTCCTTCCTTGGACCAGAAGGAGATACTGATAAACCACTGGAAGAGATCCCAACACAACACCCAAAGACCCACTTAGTGTGTGAACCAATTGAGTGGAGTGGACTAACTGGGGGGTGGAAATGGGCCCGGAGTTTGCTCAGCAGAATTTCCCAGACCACCTCTTCCTCTCAACACATTGACACGCTGCCACCACCACCACTAGAAACACCTCACTGGGTAGGCCAGCTATGCTATAAACTTTATAAAACACATTATTATATTTTCTTATAAAGCACATATTTTAACTGAACTCTCTGACATCCTCAGCCTTTCCATTCACAAAAATAGAAGGAAGAAAAGTTCCCATTTCCTGCTGTTTCATGTCCCCGGACTATACAATATTTTTTTTCTGCAGACCCTTCAAAAGTCTGACCAAATCCTCGTTTCACTTGCATTATAAAGGAGAAGAAAAGAGCATTTCTATCATACAAATGCATGGGGGAAAAAGAAGCAAACATTGAATACAGGACAAAGTCTGGAGCGGTCAAAACAGCAGTCAGGGAGGCCAAACTTCGTATGGAAGAAACTCTAGCGAAGAACATCAAGAAAGGGGACAAATCCTTCTTCAGATACATTAGCGACAGGAAAAAGAACACAAACGGGATAGTACACCTTAGAACGCCAGACGGGAATTATGTGGAAACTGACTCCGATAAAGCCAAACTACTGAATGATTACTTCTGTTCAGTCTTTACCTGCGAGGCACCAGGGCACGGGCCTCGGCTGGATGCAAAGCAAAGCATGGATGACCCATTTCAGAAGTTTGAGTTCACACCAGCTGATGTTTACAAAGAACTGTCAAGACTCAAGGTGAACAAAGCCATGGGACCGGACAATCTGCACCCAAGAGTGCTCAGAGAGCTATGTGATGTTTTGGCGGAACCGTTAGCCATGCTCTTCAATCTCTCCCTAAGTACGGGGAGAGTCCCCCTGGACTGGAAAACTGCCAATGTTGTTCCTCTGAACAAAAAGGGTTGCAGAGCGGAGGCTGCGAATTACAGACCAGTAAGTCTCACATCAATAGTGTGTAAACTCATGGAAACTCTACTTAAAGGGAAATTGGACACAATATTGGATGAGGGGAATCTGAGGGATCCCTGTCAACATGGATTCATTAGGGGCAGGTCATGCCAATCCAATCTTATCAGCTTCTTTGACAGGGTGACAGGAAAGCTAGACTCGGGAGAGTCTCTGGATATTGTGTACTTGGATTTCAGTAAAGCGTTTGACAGTGTCCCACACCGTAGACTATTAAACAAGATGAAATCGATGGGGTTAGGTGAGAAACTAACGGCATGGGTCAATGATTGGCTGAGTGGAAGACTTCAGAGGGTGGTGGTCAATGGCACCCTCTCTAAGACATCGGAGGTGACTAGCGGAGTGCCGCAGGGCTCAGTCCTGGGACCATCCCTTTTTAACATATTCATAAGGGACTTGACCCGAGGGCTTCAGGGAAAAGTAGCGCTGTTTGCCGACGACGCCAAACTGTGTAATATAGTAGGTGAAAGCGATCTCACGGATGGTATGGCGCAGGATCTGATCAAGTTGGAAAACTGGTCCTCAACATGGCAGCTGGGCTTCAACGCAAAGAAGTGTAAGGTGATGCATCTCGGCAGCAGAAATCCATGCAGAACATACACCTTGAATGGAGAAACACTAGCTTCGACCTCAGAAGAACGGGACTTGGGAGTAATCATCATTGCAGACATGAAGGCTGCCAAACAAGTAGAGAAGGCCTCATCCAAGGCAAGGCGGATGATGGGATGTATCAATAGAAGCTTCGTCAGCCGTAAACCTGAAGTCATAATGCCACTGTACAGAACCATGGTGAGACCTCATCTGGAGTACTGTGTGCAATTCTGGAGACCACATTACCGTAAAGATGTACTTCTAGCTGAGTCGGTCCAGTGAATGGCCACTAGGATGGTCTCCGGACTCAAGGGTATCTCATATGAGGAAAGACTGGGCAAGTTGCAGCTCTACTCTCTAGAGGAGCGCAGGGAGAGGGGTGACATGATTGAGACATTTAAGTACGTCACAGGTCGTGTCGAGGTGGAAAACGACATATTCTTTCCTAAGGGACCTTCAGTCACAAGGGGGCACCCGCTCAAACTCAGAGGAGGGAAATTTGGTGGTGACACCAGGAAGTATTTCTTTACAGAAAGGGTGGTGAATCACTGGAACAAACTACCAGTGCAGGTGATCAAGGCCACTAGCGTGCTCGACTTTAAGAATAAATGGGACATCCAGTGGGATCTCTACGTGGGTCGAGCAGCACTCTGACTTAATGGGGTGGGATAGTGGAGTGGGCAGACTTGATGGGCTATAGCCCTTTTCTGCCGTCATCTTTCTATGTTTCATCTTTATTGTCTTCATAAAAATGTTAACCCTAAATAAGGAGAAATTAGTGATTACTGAAGGGAACAAAGCATCCTTGTCTAAAAAGAAGGTCATCCTTATTTAGACCTATTTAAGGAACATCCAGGTTACAGAAAGTTGCTGTGATTGAGCAGCTATCCAGTGGAGGGTTGAAGGCACAACACCTCCTTAATTCCTCAGTGGTTGCTGTCCCCCTCCTTCTCCTCTTAAGGTGAAACTATAAGAGGAGGCCAAGCTCTATGACAGCTTCAGATATTATGGACATGAACTAGGTCTCAGGAGTAATAATAATAATAATATCTTTATTCTTTTATATCGCCATCACCAGCAGTCCTAGGCGGTTTACATAAAGAGAAACTGGACAGTCAGTGAAAAATACAGTAGCACAATGGATCAGTTACAATCATAAAATATCCCAATTCTGGTAATACATTTATCAAACAAATTGGTCTTAACTAATTTACGAAAAGAACAATATGACAGGGCTTGGTGAATACATTCACCCAACCAAGATTGCAGTTTACCTGCTTGAAACGCCAATGTCATGTCTAGAAAAGTCTTATATCAACAAGCTTTTACCTTAAGATTAGTGAAGTGGAACGTACACCAAGGATGTTCAAATCCTATTTTGACTCTTTTTTTAATTGTGAGCCCTCCAGAAACATAAAAATACGTGGAGGGGCATAATTTTAAAAAAAACATCTAAAATTTGGCCTAAGGCCTTAAACGTTGAAAGAAGAAGCAGGGAAAATGTTCATTATCAAAAAAAATGTCCATTATCAAAAAAAATGTCCAAAAGGAGTTTTTTTTAATAATGGCCTGCCTCTACGTTCAGCTGTTTAAATGCTCAGATCACCACTATGTCTACACTTACACAATATCATCAACTTAAAGAAAGCCTAAGTCCCAAACGCCCAAAACAAGGGCTTTTAGGTGAAGGAGGAACCAGTCCTTTGCCTAAAAGCTGGATTTTGTAACCGGTGTCTATCAAAAACAATGCCAGTTACAGAATTCCCCCCCCCCCCCAACGATCCGGGCAGGAGAGAGCCCAAGCCCTCCTGCCCAGCGACACCGCGAACTCCCGACTACGATCGGGGCAAGAGGGAGCCCAAGCCCTCTTGCCCCGGCAACACTGCGAACCCTCCCCCCCCCCACCTAATACGATGGGGCCAGGAGGAAGCCCAAGCCCTCCTGGCCAAGCCATCCCCCTACAACATCGGACAGGAGAGAGCCCAACCCCTCCTGTCCAGGCGAACCCCCTACCTCCCATCCCCACTAAAATATAGGCAGGAGGGATCCCAAACCCTCCTGCACTCGATGCAGCCCCCCTCCCACGATCACCCCAGAACCCCCGATCAGCCCCCTGCTGACCTGCGAGACCCCCCTCCCCCGCCGACCCCTCGATCCCCTCACCCCCAATCCCCCCGTTCCTTAAAATCGTTGGCCGGAAAGAAGGATTCACGTCCATCCGGCAGGCCAGCCATCCCTTGAATGGCTGGCCTTAGGACCTGATTGGCCCAGACAGGCCTTAGGACCTGATTGGCGCCTGAGGCGCCTGGGCCAACTGGAATAGGCCCAGTAGCCTAAGGCCCCAACTGTGGGTGGGGCCTTAGGGACATGGGCCGGGTTGGGCCCATGTGCCTAAGGCCCCACCCACAGGAGGGTTGGATATGAGCAACCCTTTGGTTGGATATGAGCATCAGAGGGCTACCCAAATATAGATCAATAAACAGATTTTATAAACTGGCTGAAGGTCATGACTGAGGGTACAATCCACTATTTCAGCATATTTCTCACAGACAATAAATAGTTTGCACAGTTTAATATACTCAAAATTATGAATGGTTTATTTAACTTAAATAGCCAAACAGCAAGAGCAATGTCTCCAACAACTATTTATACCATGTGTATATTCCAGTAAAGATAGTTTATAGTTTATTAAAATTTGATAAAACGCTTAACATAATATTTTGAAGCGTTGAACAGTAAAAATCAAAAAATAAAATATACAAAGAACAAAAACAGTACAAAAACAGTGCGAAAACAGACTCACTTGGGGAGAGGGAAGGTAAGGTAAAGAAGGATGGAAGGGAAAAAAATTACAAGTCTTTTAAAAAAAATTTTAAAAACCCAGAGGAAAGGATTGAGAGAGGATTAAAATTTGTATAAAGCAAAAAAAAAAAAAAAAAGAGTAAAAAATGCATGAGATACATCAGTCGTATGCATCTTTAAAAACAAAGCATTTTAAGCTACTCTTGAATTTATCTAGGTTTTCTTACCAGGCTTAGTTATAACTTGTACACCTCCTCTGAGCCCTGTCCCAGAGGGTAAGGGTAATGAGATTTGATATGCTTCCTTTCTGTGGTACAGTCAAAGTGGTTTAAATTTAATATATGCAGGTGCTTTTTCTTTCCCTGGTGGGTTCACAATTTTGGTATTTTTTGTACCTGGCGCTCAGGGTCAGAAGGAACTACAATGGAAACTAAACCTACTACAGTAATCATTGGGCTACTTCTCCAACAGGAAGCTTCCTTGTCAGTCAGTCTCTCTCAACATATAAGCTAGAGCTCCTTTTACAAAGGCGCGCTAGCGGTTTTAGCGTGTGCTTAGCGCGTGCTAAAATGCCGCACGCACTAGCCACTACCGCCTCCTTTTAAGCAGGCGGTAATTTTTCAGCTAGCGTGCGCTAATCCTGTGTGAGCGCTAAAAACGCTAGTGCACCTTTGTAAAAGGAGCCCCTAGTCTCTCTGAGCCTGAACTCAGATAGTCCATTCTTTCTCCCCTAGAACAGTGGTTGGCAAACTGTGGCTTGCGAGCCGCATGTGACTCTTTAGCCACTTGAGTGTGGCTCGCGGCTCGTCTAGAGCAGGGGTACCCAACCTGCTTCCCTTCCCTTCTCACTGCCCTCCCCCAAGCCACCGCCATTGGGGAACAGGCTGCCACCGCCGCCAGGGAATAGGCTGCCACTGCCACCATCAGGGAACAGGCCGGCGCCGAGTTCTGAGCTCTCCCTGCTTCCCTTCCCCGCAGAGCTGAACAACTCTCGTCACCCGACGTCAATTCTGACATCGGAGAGGATGTTCTGGGCCAGCCAATTGCTGTATGGCTGGCCCGGAACTTCCTCTCCGACGTTAGAATTGACGTCGGGTGGCAAGAGTTGGTCGGCCCCACGGGGAAGGGAAGCAGGGAGAGCTCAGAACTCGGCGGTGGCCTGTTCCCCGATGGCGGCAGTGGCAGCTTATTCCCCGGCGGTGGTGGCAGCATGTTTCCCAATGGCAGTGGCTTGGGGGAGGGCAGGAAGAAAGAAAGAAAGAAAGGGGGGGACAGGGAGACAGAAAGAAAGAAAGGAGACGGGAGACAGACAGAAAGGGGGCATGGAGAAAGAAAGACAGAAAGAAAGGGGGCATGGAGAAACAAAGAAAGAAAGAAATGGGGCACAGAGAAAGACAGACATACAGAAAGAAAGGGGGCATGGAGAGAGAAAGAAAGAAGGGGGCAGGGTGAAAGAAAGAAAAAGTTGGAGAAGGGAATGAGGGGAGAGATTCAAGATGGTGACGGAGCTAGTCGCATAGCTCGAGGCTCTCTCTGCATTGGAAATCTAAGTACTTTGTACCTTTTTCTTTGTAGCTTTTCAGCATGCCCAAGCGCAGAGGGAAACAGAGAGGTGATCTTCCTGCCTTCTCCGCCTCCTCGTTAACGCGCCAGACAGCAATAACTTCTTTTGCTGTCCCGGTTGTCCAGGGCGTTCCGGTTCATCGAGAGGGATTGATCTCGACTTCGGGAAACAAAGTTTCGCTTAGCCCAGTTGGTCCGGGAGCCCCCCCACGCCCAGGGAGAATGTCGGGTACGCCGACGGCGTTGCAGGAAGCAGCGGGGATATTATCTACTCCGCTTGCGCTGCCGGGTTTACCCTTGACCCCGGAGGCAGTTTCAGTCTCGCTGGATCTATCACAACAATTGCCAGCGATGGGGGGACTAGGAGCTCATGGTGGTTCAGGGAATGGAACAATTCAATCTGATTTGGACTCTTCTGTTTCATCGACGTTTCCTGCTTCCCTCCTGACCCCATTGAAGAAACCATTGGTGATTGACTTGGAAGCACTCTGGGAGGCTATTGAAAGTCTTCATAAGGTATGCTCCTATTCTGTTACAGCTATGCAAACTTCTTCATTACAATTGAAAGAGATTGAGGGGAAAATTCAACATCGAGACCAGAGACTAGACAAATATGAGAAACAGGTCTCTGATTTACAAAAAATCTTTAATCTTCACGTTAAAGACAAAGCAATGTTGTCTAGGAAGATTGAAAATCTGGAAAATGCCAACAGGAATTTAAATTTAAGACTAATTAATTTTCCAGTTACCAAACTACAATCACCCAAGGAACTTTTTCATCAATTCTTAACTTCAGTCTTAAAATATCCTGAGACTTTAGTGCCTCCCTTACAGAAATTATATTACTTAAATACTCCTAAACCAATGACTCAGGACATAGAAAGTCAACAGACTGAATATTTTGGAGTCCTCATGTTCTGAAATCTCTGAAAGGGCTACTTTACTTGTGACCTTTGTTTTTTTACAAGGCAAAGAAGCAGTTCTTCGTCTATTCTTCAGGACTGAGAATGTTGAATTTTATGGTTCTAGAATAGCTATATTTTCAGATGTTTCTAAATGGACGCAGTTGCGTCGGAAAAAATTTCTAATGTTATGTCAATCTGTGTTGGGGTTGGGAGCTACCTTTCAGCTGCGCTTTCCATGTAAATGTTGTATTATTTATCAAGCAAATAGATATGTTTTTTATGAACCCGATCAATTACAATTTTTCTTGGAGGGTAAAGCGACTTCTGTATCCCCTCAGATGTCCACTGAAGTCACCAACCAGAGCGTATAGTTAGTATACAATCGTTGTGCTCTGTACTTAATATATGTATAATTTTGCTTATGTTATAATCAGCTATCCCTGATTTCTGCTTGATTCTCTCTCCCATAGTTGTGGACTGTTATCATGGTAATATATAAGCAATACTTAATATTTTATTTCCTATTAGGTATTATTATGTTTCTTTATCAAAGAATTTCTTTTGATATAAAATAAAGCTGAATAAATAAAAAAAATTTTTTTTAAAAAGAGAAGGGAATGAGGTCTGGAGGAGAGGAAGCATACAGAAGGCTGAAAGAAGGGAAGAAATATTGGATGCACAGTCACAAGAATAAAGTGCAACCAGAGACTAATGAAATTACCAAACAAAGGTAGGAAAAATGATTTTATTTTTAATTTAGTGATCAAAATGTGTCCATTTTGAGAATTTATATCTGCTGTCTATATTTTGCACTATGACCCCCTTTTACTAAACCGCAATAGCGGTTTGTAGCACAGTAGCCTATGAGCATCGAGAGCAGCGCAGGGCATTCAGCGCAGCTCCCTGCACTAAAAACCATTATTGTGGTTTAGTAAAAAGGGAGGGGGTATATTTGTCTATTTTTGTATAGTTGTTACTGAGGTGACATTGCATAAAGTCATCTGCCTTGACCTCTTTGAAAACCCGCGGAATATGAATGGTAATTAACATTTTCTCTGCGTGCTTTGTGTTTTTATTTTTTTTAATTTTATTGTTGGTAGATCATTTTGACTTGGCCACGAAGGTAAGGGGGAGGGAGGGAGGGAAGGGAGCTGCTGAAAGACATCTAGTAATCCTTGCAGGCTTGACTGTGCAGGGAATTATTTTTGTAAAATCATATTTTGTTATGTGACTGGCATTATTTAGACTTTTATTTCTATGAATGAATAGAATGAAAATGATATAAAATTGCTTGCTTGTTTATATGTGTGTGCGCTGAAGGAAAGTGGAGAGAGAGTGGGCTGAGGACGCTGAAGGGAAATGGGGAAGAGAGAGTAGGAAGAAGACGCTGATTTATAAATTGACAATTGTACAGAATATTGGGTTTTTTTATACTTTAATATAATAAGGTCAGTATAAAACTATTCGAGGCTTGTGTGGATGGGATCAGGTGGTTTGCGGGGATGGGGACCGAGCTCACAGGGACGGGGCGGGGACGGAGACAAATTTTTTTCCCGTGTCATTCTCTAGGCTCTGCCACGAATCGATTTCGACTACATGCGGGCAAACTGGGTGTCAGTCGGGTTGGCGTAGCCGTCGTAGCGCAAGCGGGCACATGATATGGCTTTCAAAAAAAAATCTTAATCATTGTACTACTGATTTTGGCTCTTTTGACTAATGAGTTTGCCTACCACTGCCCTAGAACATAGCTTCCTGAAGAAAGGTTGATCAGTTGGCTAAGGCTTTATCTTTTTTTCTAGTCCTCCTCTCTCTGTCTCTGTGTATAACTGAGGAGTAAAGGGCTGGTTCCTTGTTCCAACGTCTTCCTTCAACAAGCACAGCAGCTTTACAGGCTCCGATACTTGTTTTTTCCTTATTTCCTTCTCCAGGTACTCAAGTCTGAGTAGACAGAGCTCTCTCTCTTAAGCAGATAGAACATGATGAAAGTCAGAGCCAAGCCTGGTTTCCTGACAGTATCCTGGTACAATGATAAAGATCTCTCCTGGCCTGGGTTTTCATACTACCCCAGCTTTCCCTCCAAGGATTGGATCCTCCTATCTTGTCATTCAGAGAAAGCATAGACCCTGTTCTAGAAGCTGCAGGATTTGATGAAAGGTCAGTACTATTTCTATTCTGGTAGACTGCTGCACAGGCCGAACATTAGTCATCTCTACATATAACTTAGAGGCCAATGTTTAGCGTGAAATGTTGAATTAGAATGTTCAGCCGACATATCTAGTTGAGTCAAGGTGCTGAATAAACTACGAGTAGCCTGAAGTTAACTAGGAAGTTTTGAATTAGTAAATACGCACATACAAATAAGATAGTAATCAACTTCAATGGCTAGTACACAAAGAAGCACCTACTGTTAGCTTTACAGAAATAATAATGGGCCAACTTACAAATCCATAGAAGTATTACATAAGTGTGGAGGTTCAAGGTCACATATGCTCAAAATTCTAACATCAGAAACAGTGGTTAAAAATAAATCTTGCTTATAAATAATTTTGCAGAAGTTCATTGGGCTTGCAACTCACTATGAAAAAAATAATCTGTAGTCTTTGAAAAACAAGTCTTTGCTTTCAAACCCTTCTTTCTGTTTATTTAGTAACCTGCTGAGAATCTTTATTCCACCCGTGGGTCTCACAAACCTTTATCGACAGCATATGAAAGGAAGCTCTAGAAATCAAATAGTGTAGCACATAGGGAAAATGTCCCCAAATAGATCAGCACAAAAAGAATCCAGGCTTTGTAATTTGCTGGGTCCCAGTTTAATGCGCTCTTACTTTTCATGTGTTCTGAGAGTACATTCAGTTTTTTCCCCTTTGTTGTTAATAACAATAGATGGAAAGTTATTTTGTTTTCTTTGTTGTGTTATCCATATCACTTTTGTGTCTCTCTCTAGGGCTTTAAAGTAATAAATAAAAAAATTCAGGATGATAAATCATCCTGAGATTCATTTTCAAGGAAAACCATTCCCCACTATGCAGCACTTAATAGCGATGCTGACACTTGCTTGCTCCCTTCCCTTCTTTAAAAGAATGGCATACATAAATTATCACACTGTGAGTTTAAATGAAACCCAGCTGCATGGTTCCAAACAACTCCTAATTATTATTTTGTATTGACTTTCTAATCTAAATTTCTATGAAGTGTGTGTAATTTATTCTTTTCTTGTGTGAGTACATGATAAAGGACTTTCAAAATCAAAATGAATGGTCTCTGTTTGTTTTATTATGTTTGCATACACAAAATATATTCAGACTAATATCTGACTAAGGGTCTCTTTTATACAAAGCCACGGTAGTGATTCCCACATGGCAAATGCAACGCAGCCCATCCAGTTCCAACGGACTGCATCGCATTTGAGGTGCCGGCCTTCACTACCACAGCTTTGTAAAAGGAGGCCCTAATATATCTGACATGACTTTAGAGCTAGGCAGCACCTATAGGATGGATAGAATTCTCACTTTGAAATTTAGAAATAAAGAAAATAAAAACAAGAAAACTGAGGAAAATGGCTGTGGAACTAGATTGCAAAAGTTTCATACCTCCCACCTTTGGTTCGTTTCATTGGCATTATGATTGATGTTGTCATCAGGAACAGAAATGACTGCTACCATGGAGTACATAACATTTATAGGCACATCTACAATAAAGAGCAAATAGATATTTCTGTACATTTTCCAGAAGGCCTCAGTAGACAACAGAAATCCCTGATGTGTTGAGCCCATGAACACAGCTGACTGGAATAATGCTGAAATAGTGAAATAACTAATACAAATTTCTAGTTCATTGCCCATGTAGAAACAATGGAGAATAGACTGTATTATGCATCTCTGCTTTTCAGAAATGGAGGGGGGGTATTTTTATTTTGCAATGTAATCTAAATTTTAATGCTAGAAAAAAAAAATATTATAGGGCATTTCAATCAAATCTCCTAACAGACATTCTACCAGAGGCACAGAAAGATGAATGGAATTGAAAACAAAAATATGTCACTGGAGTGATCCTAAATGGTTCAGTCTTTCTCTTCACAAGCACTCTTTCATTCCCTTGAAGTTCCACATTTATATCATATATTACCATGAAAAGGACTACATGCCAGACTATAATATTTTAGGAAAAAGAGATGGCCAAAAAGGCAGAGGAGTAACACTGCAGAGGGCCTGGGGAAAGGAGAAAGCAATATACCTTATTTTTCGCTCCTTAAAACGCAATTTTTTCCCCAAAAAAGTGGATGTAAATAAGGGTGCATCTTATGAAGCGAATACAAACCCCAACCCCGTACCTTTTTTTTAAATCCAGGCGGTCCACTGCTGTATCGGCAGGAGCTTTCCGCACTCCTGCCCTTCCCTCGCTGAACGGCTGCCTCCCTGAATGGCTGCTACTTAGAAACTTCCTCCCACTTCCTATCCATGTAAGCAAGCCAACCCCGCCCACACCCATGGCCTTGTAAGTAAAATTTAAACTCACGCGAGGGATAGAGGAGAGGTGAGTCTCCCCAAGCCGAACAGAGACCTTCATGTTTATGACCTCACCGTGTTCCAGAATGGGGTTTGGAAGTGAGGCACCGAGCCCCACCCCGCTCCACTCAACCGGCCTCCACTAACTGTTTGGTGTACAGGAGCGCTGGCAATGCTCCTCCGTCCACGGGGGTAGCAGAGAGTTGCCGGCTATCGCCACGGAGACCAACCTTCAGAAGCAGAAGGAGGCTTGCAAGCAGGGCAGGATTAATTCATCAAGAGCCCCTGGGCACACAATTACACTGGGCAATGCCGAGGTGGGCAAGGTAAGGAGGTGTTACACCCCCCTATCAACGGGGCCCCGGGGGCAGGGAAAGGAAAAGTCAGTGTGAGGGTAGTGATGCTTTAGCTCAGGTCAATAAGTTCCTGAAGGCTTTGCTGTAAGTGAGCTTTTTGGGTAGTAGCAGTCTGCAAAGTCATGTACAGCAATAATGCTTGTAACCTCCTGGGAGCAAGATTTTGTTACTAAAAATTACCATAAATAATGCTGTGAACTGTCTGTAGCATCATTTGGGAGGGAGGCAAAAAGGGACCTACTAAAGATGTGTCATTCAGCAAAAATTATAATACTGTATCTTCAAGTTCCAGTTGAGCTGATGGAGTTTAGAGTATAAAGAAGTTCCACTGCTTTAGCTGGATGAGTTCCGCAAGAACTGACGGCAGCCATTCAGAGAGCGGCACGGGACAAGGAAGGCATGCAAAAAACTTGTGCCTGCCTTGTGCGCTGCTCTGTCGCTGCTGGAAGACATCAGGAGGCAGCCATCCAGCAAGGGAAGGGTAGGAGCACGGAAAGCTCCTGCCGATACAGTGCTGGACCGCTGGGATAAAAAAAGGAACCAGTGTACGGGGGGGGGCAGGGTCCCTGCCTGCCTACCCCTAGGCCTACCCGCCTGCCTGTGCCCTGTCCCTGCCTGTCCTGTCCCTGCCTATCACTAGACCACCAGAGGGGAGACAGAGTACAGAGCCTGGCAAGGAGTGTGGGGTTGGGTGTAGAGTCTGGTAGGGAGAATTTGGTAAAGAATGTTTTTTTCTTGTTTTCCTCTTCTAAATCGGCTTATGGTCCGGTGTGGCTTATGGAGTGAAAAATACGGTAGATCATCGTGGAATAAGAAGATGGAACCTGTGTCCACACAGCCATCATCTACATACCTCCAACACAAATGGAGAAGCTGGACAAAGATTTGGTCATAGATATCCCACAGATGGGAATGAAAATGAAAGTGCTGTTTCTGAAGGATTTCAACCAGCCAGATCTAAATTAGAATGTCCCATCTGCAGAATCAGAGAGATGTACAGAGATTATGGATGCCTTTCAAAGTGTTCTGCTCAGGCAAGTGGTGACAGAACCTACAAAGAAAGGGGCAGGGTTGGATCTAGTGTTGACAAATAAAGAAAGCGTGTCTAACCTTCAGACAGGTGCTTACCTTGGTAGTAATTTTGGTTTTCTTTTTAGTTCAAAATTTTTTATTGATTTAGTATATAAAAGTACAATAAATTAATGTTAAAATCTTCAAATTCTGGTCTTGTTGTGTTCCAGTTCCCTGATGTTATGTAGCAGAGCATGCAGGTTATGGATCCTTTTGGTGTGGTTCATGATAGTTGGCAAGCTATGAGGTCCATGTATGGGGGTGGATGTTTTGTCTAGTATGTTAAGTTTAGGGAGTTTCTAACTAGGATGGCCAGACCTCCTCCTCTTTTTTTTCTCTGCAGACTACCTTAATCTTGTATCCCTGCGAGTAAACTTCAGTTATCCTGGGATCAGAGTCTGAGGTTAACCAGGTTTCAGTGAAAAAGAGGCAGTCTAGATTCTCAGTTTCTATCCAGTCTCTTATGTGTTCTTTCTTTGGGCCTAGAGCTCTGATGTTTATGTAAGCACATGATAATGTAGTGTATTCTGTTTGAGCATTGTTTATCATTTTTGGGTGGATGAGTGATCTTGGTTGTGGGTATGGATTGGTCATGGGTGGGTTTGTTGGTCTTCTGCCCCATGTTGGTGTAGTGATGTGTTGCATGTAGGCCTGCCAGTTAGCTATTTTTCTGTCTACAGTGATTCTCCTGACTGGGTAGTGAACTTTGTTTGCGGTTAAAATAACTGGTATTGGGGATATGTTGTTTGCTGCTGCCTTCCAGCTTGTTAGGAGCAAGGTGATCAGTAAGATAGTTTGCAATTATTTTTGTGGTATTGTTTTCATTGTGAAAGATAGGAGGCAAGGGTTTGGTGGGTGTGAGGTAGCAGATGACTTCTCTGGGGGTTAGGATGTAGTTTTCTCTTTTGGTGGTTGTTAGCGGCAGATGATTGTATTTTAGTGTGATTGTGTATATGATTGGAGTTGAAGAGGATCTGGGTGATCTGGGGTGAGCTAGGTCAAGCCCGATCTGTTGTAGAGCAAAGTCGGGCCAAGAAAAGAGGGATACAATGGAAGATTTCTTCCTCCTTCCTTTGCCTGCTGAAGAGCTAGAACGGTGTTCGCCAGCTCTTGAATAGAGCTGAAGAGGAGCCGGGTGATCTGGGACATCATTGTGGAGCGGTGTCGAGCTGAGGAAGGAGGGACAAAATGGAGGACTTCTTCCTCCTTCCTCTGCCTGCTGAAAAGCTGTCAAATAACCAATTCCTAATCCACAACAAAACATTGCCTCCTATCCCCTGGCTCTTTAATTTTCTCAGGAGCCTCGCATGAGGAACTTCATTGAAAGCTTTCTGAAAATCTAGATAAACTACACCAACTGGCTCTTCTTTATCTACATGTTTATTCACATTTTCAAAGAAATGCAGCAAATTGGTGAGGCAAGACCACACTTGGCTGAACTCATGCTGACTCTGTCCAATTAAACCATGTTTATCTACATGTTCTATATTTTTATTTTTTATAATGGTTTCAGGCTCTCCGCTCTGTAATTTCCTGGATCACCAATGGAACCCTTTTAAAAAAATCGATGCAACATTAGCCATAAGCTGCAATATATTTTCCTTCTCTTCTTCTTGTTGTAACTTCTTAATAGATTTTAATGCAGATTTGAAGAGTAGCCTAGTGTTTGATGATGAAGCCTTCAAATCCAAGGACCAGAAATTAAGGTCTACCTCATCTCATTGTAATTTTTTTTTTTTTTAATTGTGCGCCTCTAGGAACAGAAAAATACTTACTGTACCTGAATGTATAAGAAACCTGCAAGTCTGAAGGTTATTGAAGCAATGTACATTCAAGTAGAGTAGGTATTTTTCTGTCAATTTGAAAGAAAAAAATTAATCTTGAACCACTGAAGGAGGGGTGGGGATCCTGGGACTTCTGGTTCTCTATTGCTCTAACCATTAGACCACCCCTAACTCTCCATGGATGTCTATATGGCCATTTTATAACATATGGATGCTATGGATGGGCAGACTGGATGGGCCATTTGGCCTTTGTCTGCCTTCATGTTTCTATGTGCATTCCTATGGCGCAACAAAGATGTCCCTTGTTTTACCTCATTCAAAGTTTGGACTTTTCGGTTTGTAAAATAGATGTTCGTGCAGGACAATCAACAGCACATGGACGTCCATTCCTCAGGTATTTTAGAACAGACTTCATATTGCCAGATCCTATTCTACAATGCGTGAGCCATGCGCATCTATACACGATGTACAGACTTGGACATCTATATTCTGAGTTGATCGTAGACTGTCCTTTCTAAGATGCTACTTTATGTGAATATTTGTTCACCTTCTTTGAAGAAATGAAATACAGCCTTCATTACAACTGAGGCAGTCACTGCTATGGATTTGGAATACTGATGTTACTAAGAAAGACATTGCCAATTCAGTCAGACAAGGAAGAAGACAGAGGTTTCCTCTATAGGATCTTCATATGCCTGCAGTAAATAGCAGTGCCACAGCTAATTAACAACACATCAGTTTCCTGGGTGACATAAAACCTGCAGCCACAACAGTATCGGAATCCAACGCAGTACAGCCACAGGAGTTCAGAACAAAAGAGTCTCTATCCGGCTCTTCAACAGCTTTGCTGTTCAGTCAGAAAGAGAAAGGGAGAATGCTCCTAACTTTCAGAAAAGGTCATGTATGGGAATAATGGGATCATTCTGATGCAGAGAGAATATTAAAAGGCTTAATGCAAACACTTCATGACCTTGAAGACTGGATTTGGGGGGGGAAAAAACGCAAAAACTATTTTTGAGTTTATAGGATTTTGCAAAATTAAAAAAGATGAGCGAGACAGACCAAAAAGAGAGGATGATGCATAATTTATACATCTCTATTAATTATGTAGTCATCCAATTTTTTGTGCATATATACTTCAGCAACTGGCCTTTGCAACATGGCATTGCCGGCTCCTGTTCCTAATAAGAACTCTGTTTTACTGCAATGGTGCAACTATCATAAGAAGCAAACTTTCTCTTAAAAATATCTCTCTGTAGGTATCTCTGGAATAAATTTTTATATGCTCATTAATGTGACATGCTGTATTTGTTGTGTTTCTTTTGAGAGAGAGAGAGAGAAAAAATAGAGAAGCAGAATAATTAAGGGAACTATAGCTTCTTCAGAAAATTAAAGCTTCCCATGCAGTAATTCAAATGTCGATAAAACCGTATCAAAACCCAGCCCTAAATGTGATGAGGACAATGTCAGTCATTGGAAATGGCCCGGCATTAAATAGCCAGGCTCAACACCAACCACCAGCAGTCGTGTTTGGATTGGGAAATGAACGATCGTGCAGAAAACCAGGCAGTGAGTCGTTTTGTGCATCAGGTCAGCAAATGCGATTGTCACTACAGCTGTTAAAAGAGCTTTAGCAACTATCAGTGGCTTTAGTGCATCTAGAACAGGGCTGCCCAGTTCCGGTCCTCGAGATCTACAGGCAGGCCAGGTTTTCAGGATATCCACAACAAATATGCATGAGAGAGATTTGCCTGCACTGCCTTCTTGGTATGCAAATTGGGCAGCCCTGATCTAGAACCTGATTTGCTTTATAGCTGGGCAGAGCCTTGATTGGATTTTAATAGGGTCATTGTCTGGGGAGTTTCAGGTAGATGGTATCCCTTTAGTCTCATCCCAGCTTTGAATGGCCTAGGCAATTAACACTTTTGCTTCGGACCCTGTGCGCTTTTGTTCTACTCCAGCTTCTGTGAGCTGTTCATAGCTTGGAGAACAGAGGGCTAGATTCACTAATGCTTCTGATCATGTCCCGACGATCGCAAAACCAGTTTTACTGATTTTGTGATCAATCCCCAACCCGATTCATTAACCTCCTGGCTGATCAACCTCTGACCAGATCTGATCCGTGCATGCAAATGAGGGGAAACGGCATGCAAAGTAAGAAGGTAGCGATTCACTAAACAGAAGAAGGAAGATCGATTGGACTTGCCGATCCCAAGTGAAGCGACTGCTGAGGACCAGTTGCTTCACTTCTTACTGACTCTCCTGCCCTTTAAAACCACGGGCTGGCAATGCGCACCTATCAAGTACATTTCAATTACGATCTCTCTGATACCTGGAGCAATCCACCTGGCGTGCTGCAAGGGTCACCACTATCCCCATTACTTTTCAATGTCTACATGTCTTCATTAGGTGCGCAATTGTCCCACCTGGGGATAAAATTATTTAGCTATGCAGATGACTTCACGATCATTATCCCATTCACTAACTCTCTCTTGGAAGTCACTCCCAAAGCAATAGAAGTACTAAATTTGATGGAGCAATGGATGACAGAATTCAGACTGAAACTTAACTCAGAAAAAACAAAATTTTTATGTTGCTTTGCCACACCCACATGATACCAAAACATCACTATGCATCAATAAACTCAGTTATCCTATTCAATCTACTATGAAGGTACTGGGTGTAACTCTAGACCAGAACCTAACCATGAAAGAACAGGTGGACTCCATAATCAGAAAGGGTTTCTTCACTCTCTGGAAGCTTTGGTCTATTAGAGAATATTTTGATGTGTCATCATTCAGAATTCTGGTACAACCCCTCATATTGAGTCAACTTGATTACTGTCATATCACCTACTTAGCAATTTCCCTTAAGACTATGTGGTGACTAAAACTAGTGCAAAATACAGCGATCAGACTGATCTTCGGGTTGAAGAAGTTTGACCATGTTATACCTTCATGCTCGACTTCAAAAGACGATGGGACAAACAGATGGGGTTGCTTCAGAGTTATGCTTAAAAGATAGATTCTCAAGGGAGGGAGGGTTCTTGAGTGGGCAGACTTGTTGGGCCGCCGGCCCTTTTCTGCCGTCATACTCTATGTTTATGTTTCCTGCCGACTTCTGCATTGGCTGCCGATGGAGGCCCGTGTGAAGTTCAAGTTTGGTTGTTTCTGTTTTAAGGTAACTATTCGGTTTAGCCCCTAAATACATAACTGACCTTTTCTCTTTCTCAGCCAACAGACATAAGAGAAGCTCACACTTGAATTTTGTCTCCCCTCTGATTGGAGGATGTAAATTTAAAAAACATCATCAATATCTCTTCTCACATCAGGCAGCATTATGGGGTAAAGTTCTAGAACAATTGCTTACGTCTACTATTTATGGGGAATTTAGGAAACGCCTAAAAACATATCTGTTCCTAAAGTATTTAGGCAACTAACCTGCACAATCTCATTCCACAATAACTGATCCCTAGAGCTGTTAATTTATTTATTTATTTATTTTATTTATTATTTATTTAATTTTCTATACTGTTCTCCCAAGGGAGCTCAGAACAGTTCACATTAATTTATTCAGGTACTCAAGCATTTTCCCTGTCCCAGCAGGCTCACAAGATCCGTAATGAAACCTGCTGTGTGAGGTGGGAAATAATAATAATAATAATAACAACAGTTTATATACCGCAGGACCGTGAAGTTCTATGCGGTTTACAATGAATTAGAAAGTTTCTACAAATTGAATGGAACATTCATAGTTAGAGATTAGTGGTTGACAGTTTACAAGATCAGATTTGGGGGTGGGATTGTGATGGGGTCTATTGTCCAGATTCGTTACCTAGGTATTTCGAGAACAGGTATGTTTTTAGGTGTTTCCTAAATTCACCATAGTTGTTTGTGTGTGTAATTAGTTTTTCCAGGTCTTTGCCCCATAAGGCTGCTTGATACGATAGAAGTTGTTGATGGTGTCTCTTAAATTTGCATCCTCTAGCCGGTGGGGAAACGAACTTCAGGTGTGTTCTTCTCTTATGTCTATTGGTTGAGAAGGAGAAGAGGTCAGTTATATATTTAGGGGCTAGACCAGATAGTACCTTGAAGCAGAGACATCCCAGCTTGAACTTTGCATGTGCCTCCATTGGCAGCCAGTGCAGGAGTCGATAGGAAGGGGTTATGTGATCGGACTTCTTCAACCCGAAGATCAACCTGACTTCTGCATTTTGTATCAGTTGTAGTCTCTGCATTTGCTTCCGGGAGATTGCCAGATGGGCAATGTTACAATAATCAAGGTGGCTTAGTATTAGGGATTGTACCAGAATTCTGAATGCTGAAGCGTCGAAGTATGCTCTAATGGACCTAAGTTTCCAGAGAGTAAAAAACCCCTTTCTGACTAGGGAGTCCACATTGTCTTTCATGGTTAGACCTTGGTCCAGTATTACTCCCAGAACCTTCATTGTAGGTTGAATAGGGTAGTTGAGATTGTTAATGCGTAGTGGTGTTGTGGTGACAGGTAGGTGTGGCGAGGCTATAAAGAATTTAGTTTTATCTGAATTAAGCTTCAGTCTGAATTCTGTGGTCCATTGTTCCATCAGGTTTAGCGCTTCTGTTGCCGTGGGGGTGATTTCGGAGGGAGAAGTATTGAACGGGATAATGATTGTAAAGTCGTCCGCATAACTGAATACTTTTATACCCCGCTGGGCCAGCTGCATGCCTAGTAATGATATATAGATGTTGAAGAGTAGTGAGGATAATGGAACGCGTGATGGGTTTCTCCATGTTTTAGAGAGGTTGCAGTTGAAACGTACTTGATAGGTGCGGGTCGTAAGGAATCCTCGGAACCAGTCAAATACCTCACCTCTGATGCCGATTGTGTCTAAACATTGTAACAATTTCTCATGATCCACCAAGTCGAAGGCTGAGCTCATGTCAAATTGCATGATTAAAGCATTATGGCCCTTGCTGAATAAGTTGCGTAAGTATTCTAGGGTCGCTGCAATCACCGTCTCAGTGCTAAACAGAAGTCTGAAGCCAGACTGGGTTTCATGTAGTAGAGAGAACTGATCAAAGTAGTCCATCAATTGGGTATGTACTAAACCTTCCATTATTTTTACGAAGAATGGAATGGATGCTACCGGTCTATAATTGGTTACTGATGTTAGGGATTGTTTACGATTTTTTGGAATTGGGGTGATTATAATGTGACCGTTATTCGTTAGGAATTTTCCATTTTTTAACTTATTGGTCAGATAACTCCACAGTGTTAGTTTAAAGTCTAATGGGGCTGCTTTCATAATGTTAGGGGGACAGGGATCTAGAATGCAGTGTGATTTAGTATATTTGTTATAGAGTTTTATGAAGTTATTCCATTCTATGCTTAGCTCAGACAGCTGTAGTATTCATATCAAATGCGGATGTTTGTCTGCGCTGCATCTCCACTCATCCGCACTTGATATGAATACTACAGCTGTTTGAGCTAAGTACTTTGACTTATTCAAGTCCTGCAGGCAGGGCGTTTCCCGCCTCACACAGCAGGTTTCATTACGGATCTATGTATTGGGTGCTGATTTGCTCCAGCTGGAAGTATCAGTTATTTACAGAGTATTAAGTTTTTCACTTATGGACTTTTATTCACTTTTTATTCATTTTTGTTTGCAGAGTTTTTTGACACATTTGCTTTCATTGTGGACACAGATACTTTAGTTTCACTGTGGATATTTGGATATAAATCCTTCATTCATACCATCACCGGAACTTGGATATTGACTTTATTTTTTTTGTGGATTGTATTATCACTATTCTTTGGTGGTTTTTTGATGTGTTTTTCGTTGCTTTTTTATTTGGGTTTATTGTATTTTGTTTTGCATTTTGTGTTTTGTGTTTTGATTTTTCTAGTTTTTCATTGATTTGTGTTCTTCCGGAAGGGCCTTTTCTTTAACTTCCTTTTTAAATTATATTTTCTCCTACTAAGGCCTTCCCGGCTATGTGTTAGCACTTGATTTTTTACCTGCTTATTCACTTATTACTATTATTCCATACAAAGGCATGATGATGTACGGGGCAGGATTTATTTAGGCTAATGCCTAAGTGTTTATCACTTAATAAAGACTGTCTGGGGCTACTGGTTAATCCAAGGGCATACTAGGCCCCTACTGATTCTTGCTTTTGTTCATTGGTTTGTTGATTCATTTGTTTTATTTATGGACTAAGCCGGCGGTGCATTTTTCACATTGTTCGTAGGCCCAGGTTTGGAGATTATAGAACATATATTTTTATATTACCAATCTTTGAATTTTGGAAGATTCAATATAACAGAACATTTTCTTGTCAAGCAAATTATTTTAGGTACCTTAATAACATTTCTTTCATTTATATTCTTTAACTGGAGGGGCAATATTTTGAAAGAAGTATTATATTATTTTGTTTAGAAAAAAGTTCCATAGCATCCAATATTCTTCTTTTTTTTTGTAACTTTTTTTTTCTTGCTTTTTCAATGAATAGATTTTCTTTGGACTTGTTTCCTTGTGAAGTAAATTACAAAGCAGTGGAGAATAGAATTCATTGACCTACTGAGGTTCACACAACACTTTTCTCCCCCAAAAACAGCTAAATGTATTATATTCTATTGTAATTTGATGAAAAGTTTTGTGTGTTCATACTTCTTCTTTTTTTTTTTGCCTTTTTGTTACAAATTGTCTTATTTTAATTTCTGATTTTGTTTCCCAGCATGTGGTGCTTCACATACAAAAGAAAATCTGAAGCCTTTTATGGATTTTCTTACAAAATGACTCTGCTGTAGTTACTCTGCTGACAACATGTATGTCTACGGGAGAGCTGGAGAGATGAATTGAGCTATTTTATTGTCTCATAGCAGTAGGTATGAGTTGTTTAAATGTGTGCATTGTTTGGAAGGAGGGCAGCGAACAGCTTATCTACAGTTCATATAGTGGTCTCTGTGAGGCCTAGTCATGAAAGGACAAAATATTTTTTCAATGTCACATCATTCTAGGAAAACTTTTACCATATGCACCAAAATTAAGCAAGCAAACATAGCTAAAAAATTTGACAGCTATCACATCTAAAGAGCTGGCATGTATTGGTTCAAGGCTTTATTTTGGCTCTGTTAGATGATTGCAACTCTATTTACATTTGCTTGAGTAAAGGAAATATCAACCAGTTACAATTGATTCAGAATACGGCGACCAAATTGATTTTGGGCAAAAGGAAATCTGATCACGTACTTCCATTTCTGAGAAATCTTCACTGGCTCCCTGTTCATCTTAGAATTCAATCCATAACTGTACTCCTCACTGCCCACCAACCTAGCCAGCAGATTTACTGTTCCCCTTAACTGAATTCATGACATCCTGTTTGTCTGTTTAGATTGTAAGCTCTTTCGAGTAGGGACGTCTTATTTGTGACTGTAAGTCTGGTAGCACTATAGAAATAAGTAATAGTAGTGGTAGAATTTGAAAATCAGTACAAAACACAGCCCTGAGACTGATCTGTTCGCTGAAGAAATATGACCACATCACCGATGCATACTTCGACTCACACTGGCTACCAATACAAGCAAGAATACTATTCAAATTTTACTGTCTACTATTTAAAACCATGAAAGGAGACAGCCCAGCCTTCTTGAACAACCACCTTATCCGAACTACCACAACCAGACAAAAGAGAACCCAGACACCATTCACGCACCCCCCCCCCAATCAGAGGCGTCAAACGCAGGCAGCAAAACTTGACCACCAACTATCCAATCTACTGATCACGACACCAGACTACAGAACTTTCAGAAAAGAAATAAAAACCCTGCTATTCAAGAAACCCATCAAGACAAACTAACTCCGCAGGAAACCTTTCAATCCCCAGAAGTAACCTGCTCAACTATGTAACTCTTCTGGAAATGTCCAGATAACCTCTTATGTCATCCGCCTTGAACCGCAAGGTAATGGCAGAATAAAAGTCACTAATGTAATGTGAGGGATTTGAACCCACAACCTCAGGGTCCTGAGGCTGTAGCTCTAACAACTGCACCGCACTGAATGCTGGGGGGGGGGGGGGGGGAGAGCGCTTATGTACAGACAATGGAGCCCCTTCTGTTAAGAGTACTATTGTGTGTCTACCAGTTATTTTCTTCTTTTACTCCAATGATCTGCAGGGTGAGGGGATCCCAAAGTGCAGGCCACAAAGCTGCCTGGTCCCATTATATCACATTTATAAAGTGAATGAAAAAAATCTTTAAGCCCTAATGAAACTGTAAGCATAACTCTTCTTCTAATTATAAATATGAAAGCTCCAAACAGCTGAGCTCATGGGACACCCCGAAGCCAACAGCTTCGGGGAGTCCTGCTGGCTTAGATGGTCAGGGATTCCCCTGCCGCATCTGCTCAACTGGCAGTGAGAGCAACAGCAGCGGGCAGAAGAAAGCTTTTGAAAGGAGGGATGAGGGGAGGAGCTGTGCCTAGCGATTGCTTTTCTGAGCAGGCGCTAGGCACTGTTCCTCCCTCTTTTACCGGGGCACAATTCTCTAGCAGGCGCTGTCACAGACATGATCCTCTAGCGGGATTGGCACGCGATCAGCGGCCATTTAATGCGTCCTCTGACATGGGAATTGGTTAAAGAATCTGGGGGGGAGAGACAGCTCGTTGAGTCTGCACATGCATGCTGTCTCTCTCCCTCCCTCCTCGTGCCTATCCTGCCTCCAGTCCATTAATAATGCTCGGCCTTGGCGGTTTCGCGCACGCTGGAGTGAGCAAGATGAGTCTCTCTCCTGGGGCAGGGGCGGGGCCGGGGCCATGGCGCAGCAGTAAAAAGTTTTTGCACTGGAGCGGCCGGCCATGGGTAAGCACGACACCCTTCCTAAGATGGCCCGACAGTCCCAACCAAGAAAAGAGTCTTTAGTAGACCCGAGGCAGAGTAATCGGGGGGGGAGGGGTGAGAGAGTGCTCATGTGCAGACTCGATGGGCCCAAGAAAAGAATCTTTAGTGGACCAGAAGCAGGGTAGACATGGGGGGGGGGAAGTAGGTCAGAGGGAGAGAGGCCAGACCCATGAGGGGAGGAGGGGAGAGGGGCAGAACTTAAGTTACAGAATGGAAGAGAATTATGCCAGGCACCTGGAGTACTGACCACCAACCGGCTTTCTCAAGTATAGGAGGAGGGAGAAAGGGTGGCAGGCACAGGGCACGGGGATGCCACTAATTTCCTCCTGCCCTGGGCACCCTCTGCCCTTACTATGCCACTGGGTGAATACTGGGGAAGTTTTGGAGGTAACATATGCACCTGGCACCCTTTATGTGAAGTTCACAGCAGTGCCCTCTAAGGTACATCACTGCTCTGTTGAGATGTCTGTATGTCCAGTCCTTTAAGATGCTGGTCCCTCCCACATCCAAATGGACTTGATTTGGACATTTTAAACATGGATGTTTTTGTATTTGAAAATGGCCAAAAATGTTGGACATCCTAATGACAAAATGTCTAAATAGGCCATTAAAAAAAACCACATTTGCACATGCTAGTGATTTTGAAAATGGATGTTTCCCTGCCCCAGCTTTTGGATATCTTGCAGGAAACATCCAAAGTCAGACTTAAACGCCCTATCGAAAATGCACCTTGATGGAGATTATATTGTTTAACTTTTCAAACCACTCTCTTACAATCAAATACATATTATCAAAACAAAACATTGCTATAAATAAAAAGAAAAAGAAAAGAAATCTACAATTTCCAAACTCAGGTATCAAAGAGAACAAATCATTACTATAAATAATATAAGAAAATTTAAAAGAAATCCTAATTTCAAGTTCGAGTGTCAAAAAAAGTCTCCAAGCTCAAGAATCGGAAAAAGCAAACATGAAAACCAAGGTCTTCAAAGCCTCTCAAAATGTTGAGAAACCAGTGAGTTCAGAAATAGAAGAAGGCCGGGATTTGCAAGCCCTAACAGTAGAGATGAACATAGCTCAAGCTCAAGCTCCCTCCAACTTTTCCGTAAACACCTAAAAACCTGGCTATTCTCAAAACTGTAACACTTCCCCCCTCTTAGGCCCCCTTCCCCCACCCTTTTACACCTAACTCTTAATCTCTCCACTGTAGTTCTTCTCTCATCCTACTTCCTGTAAACCGTGCCGAGCTCTGCATCCGTGGAGATGGTGCGGTATATAAACCCAAGGTTTAGTTTAGTTTAGTATATCGTTGCTCAATGAGTCCTGTGAATGAGATACAGCCATACTGAATTACAATCCATCTCTGTGGAATTCATTGCCCAGTGAAATCAGTAGTTCAACCAGTTATTTTCTTTGAATTTTTTATAAGATTTTGAAAACTTGGATTTTCCAGAATGCGTATTAATAAGTTTTTCGTTTAATTTTGTTTGTTATTATTGCTTTCTTATGTTTGCAAATGTAGAAGTTGCAATTTTTTTGAGGTATAACTAAGAGCTCCTTTTACCATGGGCCGGTGAGGTAAATGCTACCAACGCTCATTGAATTCCTATGAGCATCGGAGCACTTACCTCGCCGGCCCACAGTAAAATGCTCTTACATTTCTTAGTAAAACCCAGCGTAACTGTTTTATTTACCCCCCATTGCAAAGCTGCGCTAATGGCTGCCACTGCGGTAACTGTCCCAAAGCCCATAGGGATTTAAAGGGCTTCATGGCTTTTGCCACACAGCATGACTAGCTAGCATGGCTTTGTAAAAGAGGGGGTTGATTGTGATCTACCTTAAAACTGTGGTATAAAGTGGTATGGGGCTCATTTTCAAAAAAGAAGAATATCCAAAATGTGAAATAAAGGGGCAGATGGACATTTTTCTTGCCAAACCCTTCCAAATCACTATTTTCAAACCTGATTTCTATGCTATTCATCCACAGTTCATGTAAATCTCAAAGGGGCATGCTAGAAGCATGGTGTGGGCGGGACTAGGGTAGGCTTAAGACTTGGAAGTTTTTCTAACATAAACGTTTAAGAATACATCCAGGCACAATTTGGCTATTTGGGGCTAGACCTTTTATAATAATTATGTGCCCAAACTGACAAGATGACCCACTGGAGGGATGTAAGCATGACCCCCTCCCCCACTCTTCCCTAGTGGTCGCTGACCCCTTCTCACCCCCACAGATGTGACTGAAACAGTACATACTTGCCTGCATGATAGCTTTAGATGGGATGGCCAGTCCTAGTAGAACAGCAAGCAGGTCTCTGGAGTAGCCTGGTGGTCAGTGCAATGGACTGCAGAGAAGGGGGACCCAGGCTCATATCCCCCTCTAACTAGTAGTGGTGGAGAATATGAGCCCACCAAAACACACCCCAAACCTACAGTATCTACATGTAGGTGACAACTGCAGGCATAAAGGTTATAGGTGTGGTGTACAGTTAGGTCCAGTAGGTTATAGGTGGGTTTTGGAGGGCTCACTATATATAAGGGGATTATGGTGAAATGTGTATCTGGGACTTTTTATGTGGAGTTCACTGCAGTGCTCCCTAAGGTGCCCCACTGCTCTACTGGGATGTCTGTATGGCCAGTCTACTACAAAATTGCTGGCCCCTCCTACATCTCAATGGCTTGTTTTGTGTGGGATTGGGTTTTTATTTTTTTAAAAAAGAATATAAGAATTTGTCTCCGCTGGGTCAGACCAAGGGTCCATCGAGCCCAGCGGTCCGCTCCCGCGGCAGCCCATCAGGTCTTTCTATATACTCTATATGTCTTATCAGTGCTTCTACCATCTTGCCCGGCACTGAAGTCTGTAGTTTCCTGGATCACCTCTCGAGCTCTTTTTGAAGATAGGTGTGACATTTGCTATTTTCCAATCCTCCGGGATCACCCCTGTTTTCAAGGACAGGTTGCAAACTTTTTGGGGTGTCTCTGCTATTTTGGTTTTCAGTTCCTTTAGTACCCTAGGGTGGATCCCGTCTGGGCCTGGGGATTTGTCGATTTTCAACCTGTCTATCTGTCGGAGGACATCTTGGAGGCTTACCTCTAACGTCGATAGCTTTTCCTCTGGGTCTCCTTTAAAGGATTCTTCGGTTTCCGGTATATTGGATGTGTCCTCGCTTGTGAAGACTGACTAGAAGAACATGTTTAATCTGTCAGCCACCTCCTCTTCCCCCCTTATCGTTCCTTTGATGTCTCCATCGTCCAACGGTCCCACTTCTTCCCTCGCCGGTTGCTTCCCTTTAATATATCTGAAGAAGGATTTGAAATTTCCTGCTTCTTTGGCCAGTCTCTCTTCGTATTCTCTTTTCGCTTTCCTGACCGCTCGGTGACATTCTTTCTGATGTTCCCTGTGCTCTTTCCAGTTTTCCTTGGTTTTGTCAAGTTTCAAGTTTCAAGTTTATTTGGGTTTGATTAATCGCTTTATCTTAATTCAAAGCGATGTACAACTCAAAATTACAAGTTAAAAGCAATACAGATTAAGAGTGTGGACAAAACAAACAAAACATTTTTGACAATACCAGAAACAATTACGGTAAGGGAGGGATAGAAGTTACATTTTCATAAAAAGGTGGGTAAAACATTTAGGGAAAGTACATAAGGGAAGGAAAAGAGCATAATCTTGAAGTTATTTTATAGTAAAATTATTGTTGACTTACAAAGGCGTCAATAAATAGAAAAGATTTCAGGTTACTTTTAAATTTTTCTAGGTTAGATTCTTGTCTTAAATAATAAGGTAAAGAATTCCAGGTTTGGGGTGCAGTAACAGAGAAAATATATTGACGTCGTGTGTTTATAATTTTGAGAGATGGAATTGTTAACAAATGTCCCTTTTCCACTTCCAGAATGATTGTTTCTTGCCCCGTATCGCATCCTTCACTGCATTGTTTATCCACACCGGGTCTTTTGTTTGATTCTTTTTGCACCCTTTTCTGAATCTGGGGATCTACAGGGTTTGTGCTTCCTGTACCGTGTCCCTGAATAGGGACCAAGTTTGCTCCGCGGTCTTTGTTTTTCCCAAAGATAGATATTTTTGCAAATTTGAAAATGGGCATGTTTGGTACTGAATATTTTGTTCATCTACCACAAAACGTCCAAACAGATATAAGAGAAGCTCTTGAATTTTGTTTCTCCACCGGTTAAAGGATGTAAATTTAAAAGACATCATCAACATCTTTTCTCACATCAGGCAGCACTATGGGGTAAAGATCTGGAACAATTGCTTATGCCTACTACTTACGGGGAATTTAAGAAGCACCTAAAGCCATATCTGTTCCTGAAGTATTTAGGTAACTGACCTGGACAATCGTACTCCGCAATAACTGATCTCTTGAGCTGTTAATCACTAGCTTTTAACTTTGTTAATTCTATTCAATTTGTAGCATCTTTCAATCTTTGTAAACCGCAAAGAACTTAACAGTCCTGCAGTATATAAACTTATTATTATTATTAAATAACATAGCATAGCATCACGCTTCTATACCGCCTAACCATGAGTTCAATGCAGTTTACGTAAGTTACATAATTAACAAGGAAAAGATCAGAAACAACTAGTCGACCAAATATTTAGAGAAATGAATACATCTAATCCCTTTAGCAGGGACAGAGATGACCGAAAAGGGAAAGGAGTAGATTTTTATGTCAAGAATAATGTTTAAGTGATTTTTACTATATGGCTTCAGAAAAAGGAGGATGGATTGAGACATCCGGGTTTTACTTCCATTGAAAGCAACAGAACTGAATGTGTGTCAAAGCATTTAGCTCACTTGCCCATGGTAAAACGCTCTACTGCTGTTTGATAAAAGGAGTCTGCGCATGCCCCCTTCCCTTTCCCCAAACCTTTTTAACTTCTCCAGCGTGAGCAGCAGGCTCGCCCTTTGACATCACTTCCTAGGCACAGATCCCGGAAGTGATGTCAGAAAGCGTGCCGATGCCGACGCTGGCAGCCATCTTGTGCCGGGGAAATAAAAACAGAATGGGAGAAGGCAAGGGGCTCATGGCAAGGAGACGAGCGGGGGGGGGGAGACAGAGAAGAGGAGGGGTGCCATGTCTTTAGCAAGATGGCACCCGGGGCAGACCGCTCCCCCCCTTACTAAGCAAAGAGAAGGTAGCATTTACATCTACATAGGTATTGTCAACAGACTTTCATCTCAGACAGAAAAACTAGAATATATTGACCTGTGTGCTCTTGAGAGCAATTCTTCATTGGCAAAAAGCTGAATATCCGCTAAGATAATGCTATCTTTGTGACAGGATCAGATAAAATGCTACGGCTTTGAATGCTAAAGAGTATATGAGTCTGTTGATCCTCCTAGTCCTACAACCAAGGTCATTTTTAAACTCATTTCCCCTAGGGAACATAATCCTTTGTTTAAAACATTTTTTTAAAATGCTGACCTAATTTTCCTATTTCTCTGAAGTGGTGTCTTTTTGCTATGAGTGCTACATGAGAGCTGCAAATCCACTCTGGATTATGGCAGCCCTTATATTCAAATATAAACAACTGGGTATGTTTCAAAAAGAATGTTCCTAAAGGGCCATTAACGATGGAATAACATGCCAGCCCTTATATTCATGCACAGACTTCTAATGTCTGGATGCCAGTGACTGTTCTTAATGCAGTAACATTTATTACTAACAGGTGCACCGAGGTGCTTCCAGTTTCTTAATAAGGGTCTCACCTGAAATCATCAGAATGAGATATATATGCTGTCTGTGGTCCCAGCAAATGTATAATATGCCTAAAATGGGCTCTGTTTTCAAGAAAATTGTTAACATGGAGCAACCAGAGCAGTCTCCTGCATATCACTAAGTTTATGATAGGGATCTAGTTTGATCCTTCTCTAATGGAAAATAATTTAGACTTCTGAATCTCAGCCTAATGCCTTTGATCTACTTTAGCTCCTGGGCACATACAGTATGAAATACAGATCTAGGCATTTCTCAGCACTGGCATGCGAATAGCACTCAAATACCAGGACAGCAGACAGAGGAATATTTTTGACTGTCTCATTTTTATTTGATTACTTTGAAAGAGAGGAACAGTAAACTAAGAAATAAGGAATGTGAAAAGCACTGGTTTGCCACACTGATGGTGTCCTAGTTAACAGTTCCCAGCAGATGGTGCTGTAGAGTCACTAAATAATCACACAAATTTTTCAAACCATATAAAGCAGAGACCTGCTATTTGAAATGTACTAATTTTACCTTGCTAATTAATTCTGAGTATGGTATAATGTAGGGTTACAATATGGCTCCAGAAAAAAAAGAGGACGGATTGAGACATCCGGGTTTTACATCTATTGAAAGCAATGGAAGTAAAACCTGGATGTCTCACTCTGTTCTACTTTTTCTAGAGTTATATGCTAACCCTAGTATAATGATGCTCTTTTGAAATAAAGATGAAAGAGCCCTATGAAATTGCACCTGTGCTGTTTTGAAATCTGAGCACTGAGATAGGCTTTGTTAAAATAAAAGTGAAGATCTGAAAAGAGACTGGTGATAATTCAGTGGCCATATGAAAGCTACAATATGTAGAGGTATTTAAAAAATAAGCATAGCCTCATAATATATATTAAACAAGTTCAAAAAGTACCTTATGTACAAGTGAAATGATATATGTGAGAAGCAATAATAACAAACTATAAATTTCTATGCAGAAAGACACATTAAGGTGGCATATCTCTTCCATTAGAAACTTTGTAAACATTACAACACTGCTGTACCAGACCAACACTTGGATCATGACCTACTACCATTACTACTATTAATTATTTCTAGAGAGCTACCAGACATACGCAGCGCTGTAGAGAGTCACAAAGGAAACAGTCCCTGCTCAAAAGAGCTTACAATCTAAACAGACCAAAGAGAATTCTGGAGAATGCAGAGGTTATGATTACCTGGAACATCCCTATTCTAACTAATAAATAACTGGATGCACGGAATCCAAACCTATTGGTAAATGGTGGTAATGAAGTGACGGGAGGTAACCGCTTGACCTATCACACTTTGGGTTAGCTGATTTTCTGTTCAGAAAATCTGGGCCCCTTAGACCGGCCCCCGAGCCCACCCAGTTCTACCTATCCCTGCCCCAGGCCAGCCCCCAACCCATTAGATTCTCCCTCCTCACTCCCTCCTCACTTTGCAGGCCTCTCACAGAAAAAAGAACTGTAGCTCAAAGAAATTTTTTTTTTTTTAATTGTTCCTTTGTACAGCAATGTTAGGTAAAAATTGAATGGCCTGCTAAAACAAATAGGAGGCTCCTCAATCTGAAGATGGGGACCAGTGGGCCACCTCTCAGCCTCAATACAGGGCTAAAAAATTATTATTACTATTTTTTTGGGGGGAGGAACCCTCTTTCATGAAGTCCCTCTCCTTACATAGCTACTTTTCAGGATAAGCGCCAGACCTTCTTTCTCTAGGACCCCAAATCATCCCAAGTGGTCCAGGCATGATGGGGCAGGAATGATTGCCATTCACTGCTGCCCTGGTAGCTACCTCTGCAAAAATGGTACCTGATCCCTGGTAGTATTCTAGCAGTACCACTTCTAGAGATCTTTATTTGGCAGTATGACTTCCTAGCAGTAGTACTGTGAAACTACCATGAGAGCTCAGGTGTAACCATTTTTGCAGAAGCAAGTGGGGGTAGCTCTTGTTCCCATTGCACCTAGGAACCCTTGGGGTGAGTTGGAGTTGCATCCTGTTGTCATCCTCAGGAGAGAGTGGTTTAACCAAGTTGGTGAAACAATAGTGAAACACTTCTTTGTTGTTTTATGCTCCTGAAATAACCCTTGTTGGCAAATCATGGCCTTTGTTGGGCATTTATTTATCATCAGGTGAAGCTAATAAAGTGCAAGAAGACAAGATTTCCTGTCTGGATCTGCTCTTTATTATTTTGCCATCTTGGATTTAGGTGACCCTTGAAGCAGAATGCTGGCCTAGTGCCTAATCCTCAGTAAGCCAGCACATCCTGATGTGGTCAAAGTGAGGCCAAGAGCATTCCTTACCTTTAGTGACCAGAGAGTTCCTGCAGGACTAGTGTGCTTGACAGTGTCTTGTGGTGACCAGCAGTGACCAGCAGTGACCAAAATGACCAGAATGACTGGAGAGTCCAAGAGGGACCAGGACACTTGGTAGTGACCAGAGGGACCAGAGAATCCAAGAGGGACCAGAGTACTCAGTAGTGACTGGTGGTGACCGGTGGTGACAAGAGTGACCAGAGAGTCCAAAAGGGACCAGGGTGCTCAGTCTATACTCTCTGGTAGGCGGTGGAGACCAAAGTAACTGTGAGGACTCAGCCTATACTCTCGGGTAGGCAGTGGAGACCATAGTGACCGTGAAGACTCGGCCTACCCTCTTGGGTAGGTGACGAGGATCTACACAAAACCTTTGTAGAAAGGATCAATAGATTACCAATGCCTAGAACAAAAAGTAAAGTTTATGCAAGACAAAGCTCACAGATTTGGACTCACAATTTCAGCAATGTGGCACATAACGGGAAAAGATAGAACATTAGACATTTGTTTGGCATGTGCTTTTCAGGTTTGTGTAAAAATATTTAAAATAACACCAGAAGATGCAGGAGAGAGTTAGGAAGATTTTCCTATGTCTGGATCAAAACTGATGCTGGGTTATCTCATCGCTACGTGGTCACTGTCTGTTATATTCTGTAACAAAAATATTAATAAAAATGATTGAACTAAAAAAAAGAAATGCTGAAAATGTTGTTTTTTTTTATTTTAAATAATGATACCACTGGGAATTCAAGAAACCAGATTGCAATCCAGCTCTCTATAATTTAAAGGTATTGTAAAATCCAAGATGTTGTCTTGCTACTAAGAACACAGGAAAGCTATTTGTTCTGCTTTTTCATTGGTCGTCATTTCTTCTTTCAAATAAATTCACCACCTAGTAACCGGCACTGATGCAAACAAACACGTTTGTATAAAAGATGTTGCCAAGCAACAGCAGTCGCCATGGCTACCTATACATTACCACTGCACTGCAGGCACATACAGTAATCTATTCATCTGGAAAATACCTTGAAATGTATCATTATACAACTTGCCCACATGTAGCACTGCAACAAGAAGGAATCACAATTATGTGGTTCAACCCACTTCATCTGTTCTGCCATCCAGAAATCTCAAGTTCATACACATTCATTTCCAACCATTTTCGCACCGGCATTATTATACAGATCACACTCTGACAAATATGCTGCAAATGTATCAGGAAATAATTATTGAGTCAGGGGGGTTCGTAAACCTGGCCCTCACAAACTGGTTTACTTATCATTCAGATGGTCATCTCACAGAGAATACCAAAATCCCTTTCTTCATTTCCTTAAAAGGCTGTGTATGGGGTCAATTATGAATAGTCTGCATTGATCTAAATACAATCTGGCACAATTTTATTTGGCAAACTTCTTTTCCAATAACACTGTGCAACAGAGGTTTGGGGGGCATGAATTGTAGTGGGTTTTCTATAGTGATTTAGGGGTCGCTGAATTCAAAACTGACCTTAATTTTGTGGTGTGGCAAAAGCACATTATAATGCGAAAATTAACATTTTTGCTATATTTTCTAATGCCTGGAGTAAATGTTATAACAATCTCTGAAATATTAAAACAGTTTGCCTCCAATTAGATTCCCCCCCTCCCCCGATAATCTTGGTAGTGTTAGTAATGAGCAAGGGGAAAGGTTTCACCAAGACATTGCTACAACGGAGAAATGATATCAGGGCAGATGGATTTCATCAACGCTGGCTGACTATTGTTGAACATTAATTAGAGATGCTCTAATCTCGTTTATAAATGCACTTCAACAGCTAAACGATTCTAGAAAATAATATTTATATGAACTCTTAAATTGGCGCAATGCGTTACATTATGACTTCGTTCTCACGCTATAAATATTTGCAATTTGCTCAAAACCTATACGGGACAGGAGGAAACTGAGGCTATTTTCAAACATAGAAGGTCAAATTCTACAAAGTAAATCTCATTTTCTTCTTGCCCCAGAACATAAGAACATAAGTACCTAAGAATTGCTGCTGCTGGGTCAGACCACTGCATTTCTACTTTTTCCAGATGTTCCCATCTAGACAATTGCTTGACTTAATCCACCATCCGAGTAAAGTTAGTTGTTTTTTAAAATCTTGAACCTAAACTTTAGAGTGGGCCCTCTCTACACCTGTCTTAATATTAAGCCACACATGCAGTGATCAATGGATCTCCATTTGTAAGTACCGTATTTTCACGCATATAACGCGTGCGTTATACACTATTTTACAAACCGAGCATAGCCATGCGCGTTATATGCGTGAGCACATTGTACAATTTTTTTTTTACATAGTTCCCTCCTCCCCCCGACGTCCAATTTATCCCCCAGCCCTGAAAACCTGATGCCCCACCCTGAAGGACTGCTCGCACCCCCACCCTGAAGGACCGCTCGCACCCCCCCAACGTCCGATTCATCCCCCCCCCCTCGCACGGAGAAGCAGCCTACTGTTGGTTCCCGATGCCAGTGAGCCCTGCTGCTTCCTCTGCCGGCGGTCCCGCCCCTTCTCTGAGCCCTGCGCTGCTTCCTCTGCCGCGATTCGGGGCAGAGCTGCGAGAGGAGAGTCGGGACGGCAGAAGGAGGTTTTAATTCAAGGAGCAGCATGCGCGGTATACGCGTGTGCACGCTATATATTAATTTGTTTACATAAATTTCGGTTTCCTGCGCGCTATACCCGTGTGCACATTTTACACGGGTACGCAGTATATGCGTGAAAATACGGTACTAAGTTCAGTATGGTCCAGTCCCTTATGAGTTCCATTACATTATTCTTCACTCTCTGGAAGCTTCGGTCCATTAGAGCATATTTTGATGTGACATCATTCAGAATTCTAGTACAATCCCTCATACCGAGTCAACTTTCCCTGAAGAATATGCGGCGACTACAATTAGTGCAAAATACAGCGATCAGACTGATCTTCGGGTTGAAGACGTTCGACCATGTTCCACCTTCCTACCGACTTCTGCATTGGCTGCCGATGGAGGCGCGTGTGAAGTTCAAGTTTGGTTGTTTCTGTTTTAAGGTACTATTCGGTTTAGCCCCTAAATACATAACTGACCTTTTCTCTTTCTCAGCCAACAGACATAAGAGAAGCTCACACTTGAATTTTGTTTCCCCTCCGGTTAGAGCATGTAAATTTAAAAGACATCATCAACATCTCCTCTCACATCAGGCAGCATTATGGGGTAAAGATCTAGAACAATTGCTTACGTCTACTACTTATGGGGAATGTAGGAAATGCCTAAAAACATATCTGTTCTTAAAGTACTTAGGCAACTATCCTGCACAATCGCATTCCAAAATAACTGATCCCTAGAGCTGTTAATCACTAGCTTTTAACTTTTGTTAAATCCACTCAATTTGTAGCATCTTTCAATCAATGTTAACCGGCAGAACATTGTTAAATCTACTCAATCTGTAACATCTTTTAATTATCGTAAACCGCATAGAACTGCGGTATATAAACTGTTATATTATTATTATTACTACCAACTGCTGGAACAGTTCTACTTGTTTAAAATCCAGGATCTTCCTACTTCTAGAAGACCCCACAATAGGGATACCCTAATCCAGTGTTTTTCAACCTTTTTTGGGCAAAGGCACACTTGTTTCATGAAAAAAATCACGAGGCACACCACCATTAGAAAATGTTAAAAAATTTAACTTTGTGCCTATATTGACTATATATAAAGTAATTCTCTTGAATAGGAATCAAATAAACACAAAGAAAGTATTTTATAATTACTTTATTATGAAATATTAAGTAAACAGAATAGTGAAAAATTATAAAATACTTTATTCAGTGCGAAACCTGGGCCTGTTTGGCTGAACACAAAGCTGATATTCTGGCTGGAATCGAAGAAAGACACACACGTAGCTCTTCGTCAACAGCTCTCAGTCTCTCTCTGTATTTGGTTTTTATAGCATACAAAAATAGACAAATATACCCTCCATCCTTTTTATTAAACCACAATAGCAGTTTTTAGCGCAGGGAGCTGAATGCCCAGTGCTGCTCTTGACGCTCATAGGCTCCCTGCGCTAAAAACCACTATTGCGGTTTAGTAAAAGGTGACCATATTGTAAAATATAGACAGCAGATATAAATTCAGAACTGTGCATAGTAAGTGAAGGGAAGTTTTCATCTCTGGGAATTTACCCAGTTAACTATTAAGTTATTTGGGCAAATTCCTTTGAAAACTGTGGTAATACTGCCTCCACTTTGCTAAATTTAAAATAAAATCATTTTTCCTACCTTGTCTGGTGATTTCTGGTTGCACTTTCTTCTTCTGACTGTGCATCCAATCTTTCTTCCCTTCTATCAGCCTGTATGCTTTCTCTCCTCCACACCTCATTCCCTCCCCCAACTTTTTCTTCCTCTCTCCCTGACCTTTCTTTCTTTTTTTCTGTTTCTCTTCTTTCCTTCTGTTTCCCTGGCTGCCCCCTTTCTTTCTTTCCCCAAGCCACTGCCACTGCCGCTGCCATCGGGGAACAGGACCCACCAATGGATAACAGGCCCCAAAGCCAACGCCGACGCATGCTCTCCCTGACGTCAATTCTGCAATCGGAGAGGAAGTTCCGCCCAGCCAGGCAGCGATTGGCTGGCCCGAACTTCCTCTCCGACTGCAGAATTGACGTCGGGGAGAAGAAGACTTATCGGCTCGATAGATTAGATCGCCAAGACAAAGTGAGTCCTGGGTGATCGACTCACTTTGCCTTGGCGAGCTACTGGCGCCCCTGCCTCGGGCCCCCTGTCAGCTCCGGGCCCCTGAATGCAGGACTGGTAGTACTGCCCTGATGGTGGCCCTGCGGCACACCAGGCAACATCTCGCGGCACACTAGTGTGCCGCGGAACAGCGGTTGAAAAACACTGCCCTAATCAACATCTAGCATGTTAAAATCACCTATTAGTAATATGTTCCCTTTTACTTCTATATTCTGAATGTCTACTATAAAATCTGTCTGTGAAGGAGACCTGTATATCACACCAATATATATTTCAAATGTTTTATTAAATTTTTCAACAGCCACACAAGATGATATTGATAATAACAGCTCACAACCTAGTTTCCCACCAAACCCATTCCCCATCCCCCTCCCTACCAACAGGCATATAGAAAGTCATCCAAGGATAAAATCCAGAAATGAAACAAGGAAATCTGAGAGTATTCAAGATCAGACTTCTGCCTCTTGGATGTAGTACATTCAGATAAGGAGACCATACTTGGAGAAAAGTGGTGCGGCGTTTCCGGAAACCAGCCACGGTTCTTGCTTCCCACCGCAATAAAGTATGCAATTTATTCCGCCAGTGCCAAATTGAAGGAGGCTGACCAGAAAGCCAATTGTTCATGATACACTTTTTACCAACGATGTGATAGCATTTGCTCAGAAATAAACATACCCGAGCAGGATACAGAGAGGAAAGAGGAAAGTGACAAAATAGCATAGCAGACGCAGAGAGAGAGATGGGACTATTCAAAGAGGAACTAAAAAAATGAACCATCTCCCGCCAGAAACCCTGAAAGGTCGAGCATGCCCACAGACCATGCACATAAGAGTTCACCGCAGCCTGACACTTAAGGCAACACTGAGTATCTAACATCCCATATGATAAGCCTGGCTTTGAGGAACATAAGCCCGCAACATAGTGCGATAATGACACTCCCACAATTCAGCACTGCCTACCTGTGCTGCCCAATTCACCGATTCGAATCAATTCAATTTTTTTTTTAAATCAGCCTCCTGATTCAATGACCGGCCCTTCCCCCGTGCCTTCCTAAAGCAGAAGCGGCAGCACTGCCTCTTCCTGGCCATCCGCTGCCACTCCTGCTTGAGGAGTGAGGGTCAGTCAGAAAGGCCTGCATGTTCCCCCAGCTTCCCCGCTCTTACCTTAAGCAGCTAATATGGCACCCTGTAGGATCGTTGGTGCTATAGTAATCCCTGCAGGTGCCCGTCGTCCTCAGCAGCACATTCTCTCTGCTACAGTCCTGCCCCTGCTCTGATGTCAGGAGCAGGATCGCAGCAGAGAGAACATGTTGCTGAGGATAATGGGCAGCTGCAGGGATCGCTATAGCACCAGCGATCCTGCAGGTTGCTGTATTAGCTGCTTAAAGTAAGAGCGGGGAATCTGGGGGAACATGCAGGCTTGCGGGGGGAGCAGACCTTCACGGCAGGGAGGAAGAAGAAGAGTGCCTTCGCGGCGAGTGGGCAGGCCTTTGCGGGGGGAGCAGGCCTTCGTGGTGAGGAGCAGGCCTTCAAGGCGGGGAGGCAGGCCTGTGCAGAGGGAGGAGGAGGAAGAGTGCCTTCACAGCGGGGAGGCAGGCCTGCGCAGAGGGAGGAGGAGGAAGGAGGAAGAGAGGGGAGGGGAGATGCCAGACCTGGGGTGAAGTGAAGGGAAGAGAGACACCAAACCAAAAAGAGGGGGAGGAAAGCAGAAGAGAGGTGCTGGACTAATGGAGAAAGGGAGAGAGAAATGCAAGGGTACAAGAGGGACAGATACTACTCCAAAGAAGGTGGGCAGGGTGTAGGATGGCAGGAGAGATAGTAGGAGAAAGCCTGTACCTGGGGAAGGGGATACAGGAGGTAAGGAAGAGAGAAAGAAGAAGCTGGATATGGAGAGAGATAAGATGCTGGGCATGGAGGGAGCATAGGAACAGGGATACAAGGGGGACAGTACTGGAGAGGAGAATAGGGATGGGGACACAGATGAGAGATGCTGGATGAAAGGGTAGTTGAGAATAGGAGAGATGGAGAATCTGTGGATGGTGGGGTCCATTGCTGCAGCTGCGGGGGGATGGAGATGAACAAAAGGAAAGATGCCAGACCTTTGGGGAAGGAAAGGGAAACAGAAGGGAAGGACAGAGATGGAAGATGGATGGTTAGCAAGGAGAAAGAAGAAAGAAGGAGAGCCTGACCAGACCAACATGGGACCAACATGATTTGAAAAATGAACAGACAACAAAAGGTAGGAAAAATAATTTTATTTTCTGTTTTGTGATTACAATATGTCAGATTTGAAATGTGTATCCTTCCAGAGCTGGTGTTAGACTGTGAATGTGAGCTAGGATTTAACAGAAAGAGGAAAATTATTTTTTGTTTGTTTATTTTGTTTACACCACAAGACCAGTGTGGGTAGGAGAGGGCAAAGTGGGTGAAGAGGCTATAAAATAAACCCAACAGGATGTTTGTAAAAACTGGTCAAGAAAATTGAATCGAATCAAAAAATCAATTCAATAGGCTGAATCGAATCAAATCGAAATTTTTTTTCCTGAATCGGGCAACACTACTGCCTACCACTCCGGGGATGCCCTGAAGGGCCTTCATCAACACTGGTAATGTTAGACTAAAAATTGAAGGTTTAAACCCAGGGAGAAAAGTTGCATTACCCACCAAGGGCATAAACACGCTAAGATGTGGATTTTGACCCCAAGAGGACAGGATCTGCTTCCACACCATCCAAAGAGGACAAAACACACTATTCTGGGTGGGCGGGCATGCAGAAGGTATAGTAAATGATAAGGATAAAAATAGTCCTTCTCAAAAGTCACATTTGTAAAAAGATCCGTGTCCAAAACCCAATCGTGGATATGATGTGAGACACAGGCTTGATTATAAAGTCACACCAATATAAATACATTTTCTATTCCCTTTTTCCAGATTGACCCACAGTGCCTCTTCCTTACCCTGCAGATCCTGCAATTGTGTGACTTTAATATTATCTTTAACATATAATGCCACTCCCCCTCCTTTTCTTCCTACCCTGTCTTTCCTGAACAGATTATAGCCCGATATAACTATATCCCAGTCATGGCTCTCCATGAACCAGGTCTCTTTGATTGCCACTAAATTCAACTCAGCCTCTTCCATCACAGCTTCTAGGTCCAGAACCTTGTTCCCCATACTTCGAGCATTAGTACATATTGCTTTCCAGACATTTTCTCCTTTTCCCATTTGTGTAGAGCAGGGGTGTCCAATGTCGGTCCTCGAGGGCCGCAATCCAGTTGGGTTTTCAGGATTTCCCCAATGAATATGCATTGAAAGCAGTGCATGCAAATAGATCTCATGCATATTCATTGGGGAAATCCTGAAAACCCGACTGGATTGCGGCCCTCGAGGACCGACATTGGACACCCCTGGTGTAGAGGTATTTAATGAGGGCTTATACTCACCTGGAGGCTTTGATCACCGTGCCCCAACAATTCTAGTTTAAAGTCCTCTTCAGTAGGTTAGCCAGTCTGCAGTTAAGGTACTTTTCTTCTTTGATAGATTCATACCATCCCTGCTCAGCAGCCCTTAGAAAATCATTCCATGGTCCAAGAAGCTGAAACACTCTCGACGACACCATCCATGTAGCCATGCATTCATCTCCAGGATGCAAGTTTCTCTGCCCAGGCCTTTAACTTCAGCAGGGAAGATCGACACGAATACCATCTGCACACCTGACTGCTTCACCTTCTCTCCCAGAGTCATGAAATCACTTTTGATACATTCGGAGGGGTACCTAGCAGTATCATTAGCTTGATGAGTCTCAGCAAACTCTCTGTAACATTGTGAATTTTGGCACCAGGCAGGCAGCATATCTCCCAGGACATCGTGTCTGGTCTGCAGATGGATGCCTGTGTACTTCTCAGAAGCGAATCACCAACCACCACTACCGTATGCCTTCTAGTGGTCATGGATCTAGCAACTTTGGGGATTTCGAGCTTTGGTCTTCCTCTCCCTGGATGCTCTCATCTCCTCCAATTTCAAGGCTGCATATTATATTTAACTGCATAAGTTTTAACTGGTAGTGTAAGCCCAGATATTCAATGTTGGTACCCCATGGGCCGGCATCGAATAACCAGGAATATAGCTGCCGACAGCCCAAAAATCATTGACCCCTGATGGCTTAATATCTACCCCTCAGTTTATATGCATTGAACAATAATGGCAGAACCATTATCTGTTCTTTTCAATCTCTCCCTAAGCACAGGAAGAGTCCCCTTGGACTGGAAAACCGCCAACGTTATCCCACTCCACAAAAAGGGATGCAGGACAGAGACGGCAAACTACAGACCAGTGAGTCTCACGTCTATAGTGTGCAAGCTCATGGAAACACTGATCAAACGACATCTTGACATGATCCTAGACGAGGAAAACCTACGTGATCCACACCAGCACGGATTCACCCAGGGCAGATCCTGCCAATCTAACCTGATTGGTTTTTTTGACTGGGTTACTAGGCAGCTAGATGCCGGAGAATCAATGGATGTGGTGTATTTGGACTTCAGTAAAGCTTTTGATAGCGTCCCACACCGAAGATTATTGAACAAACTGAAATCAATAGGGTTAGGGAACACTCCAACTACATGGGTTGAGGATTGGCTGAGTGGTAGACTTCAGAGGGTGGTGGTAAACGGTACCCCTTCCAAAACGTCAGGCGTGATCAGTGGAGTGCCGCAGGGCTCGGTCTTGGGCCCGATTCTATTCAACTTATTCATAAGAGATATTACCCAAGGACTTAGAGGAAAGGTATCAATGTTCGCCGACGACGCCAAACTTTGCAACATAGTAGGTAAAAGCATTTTACCTGATAATATGACGCAAGATCTACTACTGCTTGAATGGTGGTCGGCAACATGGCAACTAGGCTTCAATGCTAAAAAGTGTAAGGTAATGCACCTGGGTAAGAAAAACCCGCACAGAACTTACATACTAAATGGTGAGACCTTGGCCAGGACCACGACGGAACGTGACCTAGGGGTGATCATTAGTGATGACATGAAGGTTGCAAATCAAGTGGAGAAAGCTACCTCCAAGGCAAGGCAAATGATGGGTTGTATTCGTAGAGGTTTTGTCAGCAGGAGACCTGAAGTTATGATGCCGCTATACAGGTCCATGGTGAGGCCTCACTTGGAGTATTGCGTTCAATTCTGGAGACCACACTACCGGAAGGATGTGCAGAGAATCGAGTCAGTTCAGCGAATGGCCACAAAGATGGTCTGGGGGCTCAAGGATCTCACGTATGAAGAAAGACTGAATAAACTGAGGCTGTACTCACTTGAGGAACGAAGAGAGAGGGGTGATATGATTGAAACATTTAAGTACATCACGGGCCGTATCGAGTCGGAAGAAGATATCTTCTACCTCATGGGACCCTCGACCACCAGGGGGCATCCTCTAAAAATCAGGGGAGGGAAGTTCCATAGCGACTCCAGAAAATACTTCTTCACTGAAAGAGTGGTGGATCATTGGAACAAACTCCCACTGCAGGTGATTGAGGCCAACAGCGTGTTGGACTTTAAGAGAAGATGGGATATTCACAGGGGATCCCTAGAGGAGTGAAACCAGAGGGCGGGCATTTGGAATGGGCAGACTTGGTGGGCTATAGCCCTTTTCTGCCATCTTTTTCTATGTTTCTATGTTTCTATGTACTAACTTAAATCACATCACTATATGGATAGCAGCTGAATACCACTACTATCTGCAGAACCAGCAACAGTCAGTGGTCTGTGCATATATTCAGATGTAATATAAAGAAGAAAACATTCCCCTATGGGTAAAATGTGTCAAACAGAAGAAAGATGGGAAAGACCAATTCAATTCCAACTTGAAAATTTAATGCAGTATAAAATCCTTGGCACAAATAAACTAGCATGATAAAAGGTGCAACATACCATAACAAGGTAATAGATCCACAAGCAGTTTTATCTTACACATACTTGTGGACCTATTATCTTGTTGTGGTACAGCTGCTATTGTCATCAGTGTTTTTATATTGCATTACATTTTCAAGATGGAATTGACTTGGTCTTCCACTAATTTCTTCTGTACATGTATTCAGTATTACTGACCTATATGAACGTACATAGTTGTTTTAAACACAGCAGCTGGCGTTCACTACTCCATCTGAATACTGACCTGTTCATACCCTGAAGCTGAGGTTCTGTATAGATAATGACACGGTGACAAAATTCATCACCGTTCCCGTCCCCGCGGATAAGTGCGGTAAACAATCTTCATGTCATTCTTTAAGGAGAGAGGGAAGAATCAGAGTATGAATGGCCACAACCACTGACCCTCAAGCTTTGCTTTGAAGAATGCTGGTGTAGAAGGACTGAGGCTGAAATAGACACTAAAAAATGACATGGGATTATTTCTCACGGTTATCCGCGGGGACGGGAACGGTGATGAATTTTGTCACTGTGTCATTCTCTATTTCTGTAGTCTGGATGACACTGGTGGGTGCTTGCTTGCAATAGTATCAGAGCAGGTGTGTAAGCTATGTTGCACAATGTGTAAGTGAGAAGTGATTTGAGCCTACCTGACAGCCAACTCATGGAAAAGGAGACTTTTGATATGCAGGTGCTGCCTAAGCCGGGCTTATACTGCTTTAGCCAGAAGGCTCTGAGTAATGATTCATCACTTTAGTTGACTAAGTGAAGTATAATGTTTCCATGCCAAAAAATTGTATACTTTGAAGGTGTGTTCTTTCTAGGTACGTAAATAAGGAGAGGTCCCAACTTGAGTAAGCCACATCCTAATTTTTTTGTCATTGATTCTCATGAAGGATGTGACAGAGCTGACCTGGAAATATTAGGCTTTTCTTGACAGCATGATAGTTTGCACAACCTGAATTGTTATGGGAGATATCAAAATTTGTATTCACACCAGCACAGATACCACGGCTCTATTCACATTTGAGATATGCATAAATTGGCACTTAAACATTTATCTTACATAAACGTATGTCCCATTTTTTTTCAAAGCCAGGATATATATGTCTCAAACTACTCTTATCTAGATGTTCTTACCTTCATTGTTTTTCTATCCTGTAATGATTGTAATTCCTCCCTGTCTTCCCCTCATGTTCCAGTATGTTGGGTTAGTTTGGAATTATGTCTAAGCACTGTAATACTGTATAGTTTTTATTTTTTGTATTTGGCTAGAAATCTTCTGATAGCCGATTATATCAAATTTTAATAAAACTTGAATCTTGAAAACTTGTATAGTCTGGGAGTGTTTTGGGTGGGACGAGAGCATGGTATGTTGATAGACGTTTATTCCCCATTCAGAAGGGCACTAAGGACTGGATTCAGGAAATGGTGCCCAAATTTGAGCACTGAAAAAAATAATGCGATGAGCGCTATTCTATAAATGGCACTCCAAGTTGGGTGAAAAAAATGCAAAACGAAAATCAAAAAAGACAGTCCAACACAGTCTGCATTAAAACAGAAGCAGCACAAACCAAAACAAAAAGAAACTGCAGACGAGCGTACAAGATGCAGATTATGTTTTGGTTTGTACCTTTTATAGAGTAGAACGTAGCATCAGGATCTGTGCCCATCTTTTGGGCACAAGAAGTTGCATCAAATAAAGCTTGGTATAAAGCCCCATGTGTAAATTAGGCATGCATCTACCAAATTCAATAATACTGCTTGCATCTTTAGTGAATGCCCCGATCTGCCAGTGTCCCTCCCATGCCCCCCCTCCCTTTTCAGTTACATGCTATAAAATTGGTGCATGCATCTTTATAGAATAGCTCATAGCAAGATGCAAATCCAAATTGTTGCCAATTCACATGAATAATTCATTGTTAGTGCCTAGATGTGAATTGGCTTTGTACTGTAACCTTACTATCAACTTTACCTAACATAGTAACATAGTAACATAGTAGATGACAGCAGATAAAGACCCGAATGGTCCATCCAGTCTGCCCAACCTGATTCAATTTAAATTTGTTTTTTGTTTTTTGTTTTTTTTTCTTCTTAGCTATTTCTGGGCGAGAATCCAAAGCTTTACCCGGTACTGTGCTTGGGTTCCAACTGCCGAAATCTCTGTTAAGACTTACTCCAGCCCATCTACACCCTCCCAGCCATTGAAGCCCTCCCCTGCCCATCCTCCACCAAACGGCCATACACAGACACAGACCGTACAAGTCTGCCCAGTAACTGGCCTAGTTCAATCTTTAATATTATTTTCTGATTCTAAATCTTCTGTGTTCATCCCACGCTTCTTTGAACTCAGTCACAGTTTTACTCTCCACCACCTCTCTCGGGAGCGCATTCCAGGCATCCACCACCCTCTCCGTAAAGTAGAATTTCCTAACATTGCCCTTGAATCTACCACCCCTCAACCTCAAATTATGTCCTCTGGTTTTACCATTTTCCTTTCTCTGGAAAAGATTTTGTTCTACGTTAATACCCTTTAAGTATTTGAACGTCTGAATCATATCTCCCCTGTCTCTCCTTTCCTCTAGGGTATACATATTCAGGGCTTCCAGTCTCTCCTCATACGTCTTCTGGCGCAAGCCTCCTATCATTTTCGTCGCCCTCCTCTGGACCGCCTCAAGTCTTCTTACGTCTTTCGCCAGATACGGTCTCCAAAACTGAACACAATACTCCAAGTGGGGCCTCACCAATGACCTGTACAGGGGCATCAACACCTTCTTCCTTCTACTGACTACGCCTCTCTTTATACAGCCCAGAATCCTTCTGGCAGCAGCCACTGCCTTGTCACACTGTTTTTTCGCCTTTAGATCTTCGGACACTATCACCCCAAGGTCCCTCTCCCCGTCCGTGCATATCAGCATCTCTCCTCCCAGCATATACGGTTCCTTCCTATTATTAATCCCCAAATGCATTACTCTGCATTTCTTTGCATTGAATTTTAGTTGCCAGGCATTAGACCATTCCTCTAACTTTTGCAGATCCTTTTTCATATTTCCCACTCCCTCTTCGGTGTCTACTCTGTTACAAATCTTGGTATCATCTGCAAAAAGGCACACTTTTCCTTCTAACCCTTCAGCAATGTCACTTACATACATATTGAACAGGATTGGCCCCAGCACCGAACCCTGAGGGACTCCACTAGTCACCTTTCCTTCCTTCGAGCGACTTCCATTAACCACCACCCTCTGGCGTCTGTCCAACAGCCAGTTTCTGACCCAGTTCACCACTTTGGGTCCTAACTTCAGCCCTTCAAGTTTGTTCAACAGCCTCCTATGAGGAACTGTATCAAAGGCTTTGCTGAAATCCAAGTAAATTACATCTAGCATATGTCCTCGATCCAGCTCTCTGGTCACCCAATCAAAAAATTCAATCAGGTTCGTTTGGCACGATTTACCTTTTGTAAAGCCATGTTGCCTCGGATCCTGTAACCCATTAGATTCAAGGAAATACACTATCCTTTCTTTCAGCAACACTTCCATTATTTTTCCAACAATTGAAGTGAGGCTCACTGGCCTGTAGTTTCCTGCCTTCATCCCTGTGACCACTTTTATGAATAGGGACCACATCCGCTCTCCTCCAATCCCCAGGAATCACTCCCGTCTCCAGAGATTTGTTGAACAAGTCTTTAATAGGACTCGCCAGAACCTCTCTGAGCTCCCTTAGTATCCTGGGATGGATCCCGTCTGGTCCCATCGCTTTGTCCACCTTCAGTTTTTCAAGTTGCTCATAAACACCCTCCTCCGTGAACGGCGCAGAATCTACTCCATTTTCTCGTGTAACTTTGCCAGACAATCTCGGTCCTTCTCCAGGATTTTCTTCTGTGAACACAGAACAGAAGTATTTGTTTAGCACATTTGCTTTCTCCTCATCACTCTCCACATATTTGTTCCCAGCATCTTTTAGCCTAGCAATTCCATTTTTTATCTTCCTCCTTTCACTAATATATCTGAAAAAATTTTTACCTGTGTTTTTTGTGTTCCTCCAGTTACTGCATGATCATTGGACTCTCCTGATACTTGGTCCGTGTGCTTCTGACTCCACCCCCTTTGATGTGACTGAGTGACATTGCCCTTATCATTGCTATTTCTTTCACACTAGTAGTGGTGACTGAAGGAGTGTACACAAGGAGCAGATTGTGTTCCTTTAGCGAGCTCCTTGGGGCGACTTTTGGGCGACTCATCTTCCTATTTTAAGTTGCTAGTTGATTTCCTCATGCTTATGCTTTGGTGTAGTAGTCATCTGACTACTTTCGTTTTGTTTTTGCTGACCCTGTTCTATTTGTCTTCAGCTACGTCTTTCATCCCGGTTGTTCAGGGGTGACATTTTCCTCATCCCAGTGTTCCTCCTAGGCCACATTTCCTTACCCCATGTCCTCTAACTGACGTTTTGTCCATTCAGCCATCAATATCATCAGAGACTATGTTTTTTTATATTCCTTTGGCAACACTACATGTCCTTCTGATCTATTTACCACCTACTCCTTCTGTGCAGATACAAGATTCTTTTGTATCCTTTTGCTTTGATATGATTCTTCAATATCCCAATTTGTACTTGGTGACTTTAATATTCATTATGATAATCCACAACTTTTCTCTCTGGCATCTGAACTTGGCTTGATGCAGCACGTCTCTCTACCAACCCATATATTAGGACAAACCATTGATCTTATTTTTACACATTTTACAGACCCCTGGTCTGTTACTTTTCCTATTGTCATCATCATACCTTGGTTAGATCATCATATCTTAAAGACCTCCTTTTCTCTCCCTCACCTAGTAGTTACCTGTCCTCCAGTAAATTTCTCTACTAGACCAGATTTTCGATCCTGTGACTCCTCCACCTTGGCAACTTTATTTCCTAATTTTCCCCCAGCCTTCATATTGCTCCCCCTCCCCAATCAAGCTCACAATTGGAATTTGTCACTTAAGTCTGCTATTGCCGACATAGTTCATTTGAAAAATTTTCAGTTTAATGCTTACAAGCAAACTTGGAACTCAGTGGCGTAGTAAGGAGGAGGCAGGGGGTGGGCCGCCCTGGGCGCTGTCTTGTGCCACACTCATGTCCCCCTCCCCCCCTTACCTATTTAAATCTTTGCCAGCATGAGTTGTGCCGGCCTGGCTCCCCTCTGAAATCACTTCCGGGTCACAGGTCCTGCACTAGCTTTCTCTTTGACAGCTCAAGAATTTACAAATGACTTTTTATCTAAATTCTCCTCTCTTCGGTCCTACTTTCCACCATTTCCGCCACCCAACACTGTTTCCCCCGACATTGCCACTTCAGCTCACACTGCTAGTATCCCTACTAACTAGAAACAATTTAGTTTGCCGTCTTTAATAACTTTCAAGAAGATATTGCATAATATTAGGAAAACTACCTATTCTTTAGACCCTGATAGTTTATCTTCAGGTTCACTTCCTTTGGAATGGAAAACCACCCTTGTTTATCCCAAAGGCAGGGGAACACTTTTTTGTTTGGGGAGATCTAAAAGCTCCACCTCAGACCCCACCCAAGCTCCACCCCAGAACCCACCGACGCTCCACCCTAGACCCCAACCCCATAATAATAGTTCTAATTGTAATGCCATTGTTTCCATATATGAAAAATGAATGGAAACAATAGCATTACAATTAGAACTATTATTATGGGGGTGGGGTATAGGGTAGAGTTCAGTGGATTCTGGGGTGGAGCTTGGGTAGGGTCTGAGTCTGTAAGAATTAAAGGATATAGTTGAATTGTTAGAACATGTATTTCCTAGGTATACTTAGGCCCTCTTTTACAAAGACACTCTAAAGGGGCCTTTTATCAAGCCGCGCTAGTGGGGTTAGCGTGTCGGATATTTCATCACGCGCTAACCCCCGTGGCCGACTAAAAAACTAATGCCTGCTCAATGCAGGCATTAGAGGCTAGCGCAGCAGGTGGTTTAACGCGCGGTATTACACATGTTAAACCCCCTACCGCAGCTTGATAAAAGGACCCCTAAGTGTTTTAGCCAGATTTAGCGCATGCTAAATCAACACTAAACTAAACTAAACCTTTAGTTTGTATACCGCATCATCTCCACAATCGTAGAGCTCAGCACGGTTTACAGGAATTGGTATAGAGAAGGAGCTCCAATGAGGGTTACAGGACTTAGTATAGAGAATGTTTAGAGGGACTTAGTATAACAAAGAGGAGAAAGTATTACATTTTTGAGAATAGTCAAGTTTTCAGATGTTTTCGGAAAAGTTGGAGGATGCCCAGATTCCGAAGTGGGGTAGTAAGGTTATTCCAGAGCTCTGTGATTCTGAAGGAGAGGGATGTCCCTAGTTTTCCTGCATGGGATATGCCTTTTAATGAGGGGAAGGATAGTTTGAATTTTTGGGTGGATCTGATGGTATTAGGATTCGAGGAATTCCAAGATAGTGGGATAAGAGGAGGAAGGATGCCGTGTAGGATCTTGAAAGTTAGGCAGGCGCATTTAAAGTGAACCCTAGAGATTACTGGAAGCCAGTGAAGCTTAGACAGGAGCGGGGAAACATGGTCAAATTTACTTTTTGCAAAGATTAGCTTAGCCGCAGTATTCTGAATCCACTGAAGTCTTTGAAAGCTTTTCTTTGTTAGGCTTAAGTAGATGGAGTTACAATAGTCCAGTCTGGAAAGGATGATGGATTGTATGAGGACAGCAAAGTGTTGTTGATGGAAGCAGGATCTCGCTTTCCTCAGCATGAGAAGGCTGAAAAAGCATTTTTTTTACCAAGGAGTTGAGGTGGTCGTTGAAGGATAGTGTAGAGTCAATGATGATGCCCAGAACTTTGCCTGAGAACTCAAGCTGCAGTGTGGTGCCAGAGGACAGTGGGATGAGGGTGGGTAGCTGATCTAATTTTGTGTTGAGCCAAAGTAGTTTTGTTTTGGACTCGTTCAGTTTCATTTGTACGGTGAGGGCCCAGGATTGGAGGTTCGTTATACATGAGGATATGTTCTCAGAGAGGTTGGTGAGGTTCGAATCAGTCTCGAGGAGGACAAGGATGTCATCAGCATAAGTGTAAAGTGTTTCCAGGGGGGATAGATGATTTTCATGGATAGAAGGATTTTCAGGGAGGACATATAGATGTTGAAAAGAATAGGGGATAGAGGTGAACCCTGCGGGACTCCACAAATCGGCTTCCAAGGAGAGGATGAGGTGCCATTCATGTTGACAGTGTAAGAGCAGGAGCGTAAGAATTTCGAGAACCAGTCTAAGACTGTGGAGTTAATGCAAATCTCAGAAAGTTGGAAAATAAGAATATCATGATGGACAACGTCAAAAGCTGCAGAAAGGTCGAATTGTAGAAGAACAGCAAACTTATTACGAGAATGAAGTTGTTGATCCTTTGAGATTAATGAGGCCAATAGGGATTCGGTGCTGAAGTTGGGTCTAAAGCCATATTGGTAAAAAAAGGAGAATGGAGAATCTCTCTAAATAGGATGAGAGTTGGGTAGATATGATGGACTCTAGCATCTTGGTCAGGAGAGGAATATTTGTTATTGGGCGGTAGTTGGAAGGTGTGGTAGTTGCGCTAACTGCTAATGCGTCCATAGGATAATATGCACACGTTAGCATTTAGCATGTGTTTAGCACGTGCTAATATTTAGCACACGCTAAAAAGCTTAGCGCACCTTTGTAAAAGAGGGGGTTAGTCATTCCTATTGTAAAACAGCTTTGAACTGTCAAAGATACATGCAATACTATATATATAAGTAGCTCAATGTAATATAATATAATTCATTTCTGTTTCATTACATTTTCATCATAGTATATCCTATTACAAATAGCACGTGTTAAAAATGGAAAATCAAAAAAATATTTTAAAAAGAACACTCTTTGAAGTTTAACAACAAAAAAAATGTGCATATTGCTCACAATTTCAAATGCTTATGTCAGATTTATGATCGACTCTACAGTGTTCACCCGCGAAGTGCCGGGAGCTGGCCCACAGCTGCAGACGGGAGATAACCAGAAAGACCCATTTTAAGATTTCGAATTTACGCCCAGTACCGTCTATGACGAACTATCAAGACTCAAAGTAAACAAAGCCATGGGACCGGATAACCTACACCCCAGAATGCTCAGGGAGTTAAGGGAAGTCCTGGCAGAACCATTATCTGTTCTTTTCAATCTTTCCCTAAGCACAGGAAGGGTCCCCTTGGACTGGAAAACGGCCAACGTAATCCCACTCCACAAAAAGGGCTGCAGGACAGAGACAGCAAACTACAGGCCAGTGAGTCTCACGTCTATAGTGTGTAAACTCATGGAAACACTGATCAAACAGAATCTTGACACAATCTTAGACGAAGAAAAACTGTGTGATCCACACCAACACGGGTTCACCCAGGGTAGATCCTGCCAATCTAATCTGATTAGTTTTTTTGACTGGGTTACTAGACAACTGGACGCCGGAGAGTCACTGGACATGGTATATTTGGACTTCAGTAAAGCATTTGATAGCGTCCCTCATCGAAGATTACTGAACAAGCTGAAATCGATAGGATTAGGAGACACTCTAACTACATGGGTTGGGGATTGGCTGAGCGGTAGACTTCAGAAGGTGGTGGTGAACGGTACCCCATCCGAAGCATCGGACGTGATCAGTGGAGTGCCGCAGGGCTCGGTCCTGGGCCCGATTCTATTTAACTTATTCATAAGAGATATGATGCAAGGACTTAGAGGAAGGGTATCACTGTTCGCCGACGACGCCAAACTTTGCAACATAGTAGGCAAAAGCTTATTACCTGATAATATGACACACGACCTACTGTTGCTGGAATAGTCAACTACTTGGCAGCTAGGCTCCAATGCTAAAAAATGCAAGATAATGCACCTGGGTAAGAGAAACCCGCGAAGAATTTATGTACTAAATGGTGAGACCTTGGTTAGGAGTGTGTTCCCGCTAAGCTGCGCTGGGGTGCGCTGACGCACAAAATATTACCTCGCAGCGCACAAGTTTCTCGTCACAGCGCACCCAGTGTAGAGCACAGTTCTTCAACCGCCGGTCCGCAAACAAAATCTTGCCGGTCCGCGAAGGATTCGGTCCCCGCCGCAACGAAAGGCCGGCGTCAGCTGACTTGCAACTTCCTGTTGCAGTCGCTGTGCCGGGACTCCTGCCTTCGCCGGGACTCCTGCCTTCCACCGCGTTTGCCTCCTGCCTTGTCTCCGCACCTCCAGACCAGCAGCGGCAGCTGTGTATGCTTTTAACTTCGGCACAGAGCTGCCCCTAATCAATAGTTTAGCGCGGTTTCATAAGGCAGCCTCGGGGCCTTTGCTAGGCCGGCCCACATCGCATCATCGAAGCGGGCCGGCTATCAAAGGCCCCGAGGCTGCCTCATGAAACCGCGCTAAACTATTGATTAGGGGCAGCTCTGTGCCGAAGTTAAAAGCATACAGAGCTGCCGCTGCTGGTCTGAACTCTTGGGCCGCTGAAGGAGGGCAAAAAGCAGCTGTCCTGGAGGTTTCCCTTCCTCTCGCCTTTACAGGTTCCTTTTTTCCACCTTTTTTTTTTTCCTTCAAACGGCAACGGGCCCCAGCATCGACATCAATCAAGTAAGTTCCACTGTCAATCAAGCGGTTCTGCTCGGCCAAAGCTTCCCCTGTGACATGAGCCACCCTCAGGGGAAAGAAAGTGACCCACAAAGGTGAGGGGAAGGGGGGCAGATGATGGAAGTTGGGGGGGGGAGAGAGAGAGAGAGAGAGAAGGGGCAGATGATGGAATGGAGGAGATGAGAGAGAGAGAGAAGGGGACAGATGATGGAAGTGAGAAGAAGGGAGAGAGAGCAGAAGGCAGATGGATGTCAGTTGAGAAGGGAGAGCAGATGCTGAATGGAAGTGGGGAAAGAACACATACTGGATGGAAGGAGGAGATAAATAAAGGGGGAAGAAAATAGTAAGATAATGGAGGGGTGAGGGAAAGGGGTGACAAGCTGTGTGTAGACACAGTGAAAAGAGGGAAACGGGACTAAATAGTAAGAAAGAATTTAATTTAGATGGAGGCAGAAAATAGAGAAGGAAGACCAGAGAAGAAAAGGGAAGAGAGAGCAGAGAATGATCAGATCTGAGTGGAGGAAATGAGAAGAGAGATATGCTAAAAACCACAGGGGGGAGGGAAGGATAGAGATGCCAGACCATGAGGGGAACAGAAGGAAGATGATGGATGCTAGACCAAATTGGGGGGTGGGGGGGGGGCAGGAGGAGAGATGGCAGGGAAAGACAGACAGTGAATGGAAGGGGCAGATGCTGGACTGAAGAGACAGAGAAGGTTATCATGCTGCTGTACCGGGCCATGGTACGCCCTCACCTGGAGTACTGCGTCCAGCACTGGTACTTTAAGAAGGACACGGTACTACTCGAAAGGATCCAGAGAAGAGCAACTAAAATGGTTAAGGGGCTGGAGGAGTTGCCGTACAGCGAAAGATTAGAGAAACTGGGCCTCTTCTCCCTTGAGCAGAGGAGATTGAGAGGGGACATGATAGAAACATTCAAGGTACTGAAGGGAATAGACTTAGTAGCTAAGGCAGGGAGAACGAGAGGGCACTCTCTAAAGTTGAAAGGGGATAGATTCCATACAAACGTAAGGAAGTTCTGTGGTAGAAAGCAACATATTTATTTGGCTCATAACTTGCTGGCGCCCGATATTTTTAGCTCACAGTGAAAAAAGTTTGCTCACAACACCCGCCCGCTTAGAGGGAACACTGCTCACGTGGGATCTTTAAGGGAGTAAATTCAGGGGAGGGGATACTTGGAATGGGCAGACTTGGTGGGCTATAGCCCTTTTCTGCTGCTTTTTTCTATGTTTCTATGTTTCTATATCACTTTGTTAATTCTCTTAACTCAAGCAGTACCCCCAAAATGCTACAACCTTGAGGGAGCTTTAGACAAATGCTTATCAATGGAAATAAATGAAAAAGCTCTGCATTTTCTCAAATGTGGGAGTCAAGCCTTTTTCTAGCATAAGAATATTCATTGACTTACATGAGTAAAATTAATCACACCTAACAGCATTGGGACACTACCACACCGTTACAACTCGTCTTTTGTAGGCAAGGTAATAGAAAGAGTAATTTATAAGCAACTATTTGAGCCAGAAAGGATTTTTTTTTTTCATTCATGCCAGTCAGAGTTTAATACTGGTCATAGTGTGGAAATAATTTTGTTTGCCCTACTAGTTGGAACATAAATACTAGTGGAAAAGCATATGGACTCTTTAATAGTCTTACTGGACATCCCCCCTACCCTCAATGCCCTCAACTATGGACTACTCCTACAACATCTTACGAAGGGGTGCTGAAAAGTTCTCAGCCCAAGTTCTCAGTTCTCAATACCCAAGGGGGTGCTGAAAAGTTCTCAACTTCTTAAATTCTGAGTGTTATTTTGCCAATGTAGTTGAAAAGAGTGTTATTTTATTAAGTGCCAATTTGCAGAAACAAAATTCTGGTTTGAAATTGTTTCAGATCATTGATTGAACCATGTCCACATCATTCTCTTCTTGGTAGGGCTGAGAACTTTTCAGCACCCCCTTTTAGTGTTTTTGAATTGGGGGGCATTATTCTGAATTGGATTACATCATTGCTTAGTATACGAGGGGCTGCTGAAAAGTTCTCAGCCCAACCAACAATGTTGGGTCAGTCTCCATCGGAAAAATACGGAACAAAAAAAGTGAAAAATCACTGGACTGAGTGTATAGCTCTTGATGGAGACTGCCCCAATCTATTGGGATGGATATAGCATTTAAACCCTCTTGAACTGAATCATAGATGAACAATAATCTAGTTGAAGTGGAATATAGTAGAACAATCGTTTTATGACAAGAACCATCATAAAGTTTCAGTGTATGAATCTGACACAATCTTTCTCATTACAGAGCAGATTTAGTCATTAACTTGTGCATAACAAACATGGCTAGATGTATCACAGATCCTAATTAAAAGAGTCCAAGATGAAAATAGACTACAAAATGCAGATAGTAATGAGGCTCTAGGGAGAAGCTTATCAGATAAAAGGCAAATGCCAATTAGAAGGCAAGGAGCTGGGAAAACACTTGCAGAGTATGGTGAGAATCCTACTAAATATTCATTAGAATTAATAAATCTGTTCTCAAAAATGTGTTACAATCAGAAAATGAGATTGTCCCACCTTTTCAAAAGTATACGAACAAACCGTTCTCTAAGCTCACAAAATTAAAAGAAAAATAGCAATAGACATGCTCATCTATTGAAATAGGTTGTTTTAGGTACTGTACAATATGCTTCCTCCATTCATGGAATATTTTAGGATCAGTGGCCAAATTTATTTCGGTTATTTCTACTACTACAGAGTTAATTTCACTAAGGAAAATCTGTCTTTTTTTGTTTTGCTTTCACAGATTTATGGAAACAAAATTTTGATTCCAGATTTTTTTACCAATGGTGAATAAAGAAATACAGAATGAAAATGAGTTTCATTCAATTGCTATATACTGGCTGAGAAACCCCTATTCATGTAGGGGTCCTTTTGCCGTTTTAGCGCATGCTAAATGTTAGGATGTACTAAACATTAACACGTCCATAGGATATAATGGATGCGTTAGCATTCAGTGTGCACTACAACGGCTAGCGCGCCAAATTAAAAGGACCCCTACATGAATAGGAGGAAATATTTTTTCACTCAAAGAATAGTTAAGTTCCCGAACTCGTTTGTCAGAGGATGTGGCAACAGCGGTTAATGTAGCTGTGTTTAAAAAAGGTTTGGACAAGTTCCTGGAGGAAATGTCCATAGTCTGCTATTGACACAGACATGGGAGAAGCCACTGCTTGCCCTGTGATAATTTGCATGAAATTTGGCTACTATTTAGGTTTCTGCCAAGTATTTGTGACCTGGATTGGCCACCATTGAAACAGGATACTGGGCTAGATAGACCGTTGGCCTGACCCAGTATAGCTATTCTTAAAAATATTTATTTCCCTGTAACTTCATTAAGGGCTCCTTTTACTAAGCTGCGCTAGCGGTTTTAGCACACGCTGGCGCTAGTTCTTGGCGCATAGCGCGGGGTTAGCATCCGCAGCAATGCCGGGTGCGCTAAAAATGCTAGCGCACCTTAGTAAAAGGAGCCCTAATTGTCCCCTAGTCTTTGTAGTTTTTGATAGAGTAAAAAATCAGTTCACTTGTACCCATTCTGCACCATTCAGGAATTGGTAGACCTCAATCATATCTCTCCTTAGACATCTCTTTTCCAAGAGGAGGTCAAAAAAGCATGGGATAACATAAGAACATAAGCAGTGCCTCTGCTGGGTCAGACCAGAGGTCCATGCTCATGCGGCAGCCCATTAGGTCCAGGACCTGTATAGTAATCCTCTATCTATACCCTTCTATCCCCTTTTCCTTCAGGAAATTGTCTAATCCTTTCTTGAATCCCAATACCATACTCTGTCCTATCACACCCTCTGGAAGTGCATTCTAGGTGTCCACCATCCTCTGGGTAAAGAAGAACTTCCTAGCATTGGTTCTGAATCTGTCCACTCTTAACTTTTCCAAATGCCCTCTCGTTCTTGTAGTTTTCGAATGTTTGAAGAATCTGTCCCTCTCCACTTTCTCTATGCCCTTCATGATCTTGTAAGTCTCTATAATGTCCCCTCTAAGTCTCCATTTTTCCAGGGAAAAGAGCCCCAGTTTCTCTAATCTTTCAGCATATGAAAGGTTTTCCATACCTTTTATCAATCATGTTGCCTAGCATTCTATTTGCCTTCTTTGAGGCCGCTGCACACTTTGCCAACAGCTTCATTGTCTTGTCCACTATTACCCCCCAGGTCCCTTTCTAGGGTACTTTTTTACCAACCCTCCCATTGTATAGCTGTACTTCGGGTTTCTGTTTTCTACATGTAAGACTTTACATTTTTCTACGTTAAACTTCATCTGCCATCTCGTCACCCACTCTCCTAGTTTGTTCAGGTCCCTTTGCAAATCTTCACAGTCCTCTTTAGTCCTAACTCCACTAAATTGTTTGGTGTCGTCTGCAAATTTTATTACTTCGCACTTCGTTCCTGTTTCTAGATCATTTATAAATACATTGAATAGCAGCAGTGGAACACCACTCGTGACCCTCCTCCAGTCAGAGTAGTGGCCCTTCACTCCTACCCTTTGCTTCCTACCCGCCAACCAATTTTTGATCCATCTATGTACATCTCCTTCCACCCCATGGTTCTTCAGTTTCCTTGTCAAAGGCTTTTTGGAAATCTAAGTATACGATGTCTATGGGGTCTCCTTTGTCCATCCGTTTGTTAATTCCTTCGAAGAAGTGCAATAAGTTCATTAGGCACGATCTTCCCTTGCAGATAAACACAGAAGATCTCTAATTAGTAAATGAATGATATATATTGAAGAGCTAAGGCCAATACTGGACAGACTTGCATGATCTGTATCCCATATATGGCAACTCGGTATAGGATGGACTAGGGAAGACATTGATGGGAACTCTAGTAACTTGGAACATGAGGACGTTGCTGGGCAGACTTTATATCCGCAATGAGATGGTTGAATTGGCTAGAGTTAGTTATGATGGACATTCTAGTAGTTTGAACCTAAGAACAGTACTGGGTGGACTTTATGGTCTATGACCTAGAAATATCAAAGAAACAAGGACAAATTTTATTTAATCATGAATTTATAATGCATGTAACTAATGAGCAGACTGGATGGACCGTTCAGGTCTTTACCTGCTGTAATTTACTATGTTACTATGTTTTTATCATCTTGGTCACTCTTCTTTGAATCTTTTCTAATTCCAAGTAGACAATTTAAAAAAAAAAAAATTTGGACTTTTCTCCACCCCCGACTTTGACTTGGGCATTTCCTGCAAGATACCCAGACTTAGACATCCTTTTTGAAAATGGTCCTCCATGAGTTAAAAGCAGCATCAAAAAGATGGGCATTTGGTCTAGATTTTAATAGGGCTAGAGATTGAGCATGATGTACAGACTCAGGAAATCTATTACAGGCCTGCGGCACAACACGATAAAAGGAACAGTCTGGAATTGGCAGTGGAATAGAAGGGTATAGTAAGAGTGACTATTAAGGGAGTTTCTGGGGAGAAGTGTAGGAAGAGATGAGAGGTAAGATACTGAAGAGCTGTAGAGTGAATGCATCTGTAGTCATCAAGAGAAGTTTTAAATGAATATGGAAACAGATAGGGAACCAATGAAGTGATTTGAAGAAAGAGGTCATGTGAGTGTAGTGACACTATCAGAAGATAAGTCGTGCAGCAGAATTTTGAACAGATTGAAAAGGAGAGAAATGGCTTAATAGAAACCTGTGAGAAGCAAATTGCAATAATTTAAGTGTGATGTTGTAAGAATGTGGATAACGGTTTTGATAGTGTATTCAGAAAGAAAGGGACACATATTTTGTGATGTTATAGAGAAAAGGCAGGATTCAGCAGAAGGAAGGTTCCTGGAGCTGGCCAGGCAGCTTACCGTCATTGGTGATGTTGCCAGCAACCCACAGAAAGGTTGGAGGACTGCTGTGGGAAAAAGGGAATGGAGAGGGAATAATGCTGGACCATGTGTATAGGGGGAGGTGCTAGAGCGAGGAAAGAAAAGGGAGAATCTAGGGAAGAGATACTAAATGCTGTGGTAGAGAGTGAGTGCAAAATATAGACAGCAGATATAAATTCTCAAAACTGCCACATTTTGATCACTAAATTGAAAATAAAATCATTTTTCCTACCTTTGTTATCTGGTGATTTCATGAGTCTCTGGTTGCACTTCCTTCTGACTGTGCATTCAATCTTTCTTTCTTTCTTTCTGCCTCCTGCATGTTTCCTCTCTTCCAGACCTCATTCCATTCTCCAACCAACATCTCTATCTGTCCCTCCATGAGTCCAACTTTTCTTCCTTTCTTATCCCCCAGATAATTTTTTACCATGGCCCACCAGCCCCATGCCCATTTCTCCATCTATCACCCCTCTCCAACACAATACTACATCTCTCCCTCCATCACTATGCCCAACATTCCTCCCCCTTGCATCTCCTTCAATCTATCCCTCTGTTCCCTCTCCACCAGCATATCCAATATTTCTCCCTCTCATCCTTCTATTCCCCATGCATCTCTACCTCACTCTTCTCTATGCCAAATTTTTCTCTTCCTTTTTCCCATGTGCACCATCTCTTTCCCTCTCACTCACACACTCAAGCCCAACAATTGTCCCTTTCTATTCCCTCCCTCCTTCCTATGTCCCATGTTAGTGCCCCCTTCCTCCCTCCCTCCTTCCTATATCCCAAGTTATTGTCCCCTTCCTCCCTTCTAAACTAAACTAAACTAAACCTTAGGTTTGTATACCGCGCCATCTCCGCAAGCGCAGAGCTCGGCACGGTTTACAGAGTTAAGATGAAAGGAACTACAATAAGGGATACAGGAGAGGGACTAAGAGGAAAGAGAGGGACAGAATACTGGAGAATGGGAGGTGATTAGATTTTTGCAAAGAGCTAAGTTTTCAAGTGTTTGCGGAAGGATTGGAAGGAGCTTGAGTTTCTGAGTGGGGATGAGAAGTTGTTCCAGAGTTCTGTGGTTCTAAAGGGAAGAGATGTTCCAAGTTTTCCTGTGCGGGATATACCTTTTATAGAGGGGAATGATAGTTTCAGTTTTTGGGAGGGTCTGGTGGAATGTGGTTTTGAGGAATTCCAAAAGAGTGGGATAACGGGAGGAAGGACGCCATGTAGGATCTTGAAGGCTAAGCAGGCACATTTAAAGAGGACTCTGGAGTATACTGGGAGCCAGTGAAGCTTGGAGAGGAGTGGGGAGACATGATCGAACTTGCCTTTTGCGAAAATAAGCTTAGCCGCGGCGTTCTGAATTAGCTGAAGTCTATGGAGGTTTTTCTTAGTTAGGCTTATATAGATGGAATTGCAGTAATCCAGTCTAGAGAGGATAGTAGATTGAACAAGGACGGTAAAGTGAGAATGATGAAAGCAGGATCTCACCTTCCTATGTCTCAAGTTCATGCCCCCTCCCCCTCACTGCTTTCCAGCCTTTATCCTTACTCCCTCCCTCCATGCCGCACTGAAGCCTGCCTGCCTGCTTCCCTCCCTCCCTGCCATGCTGAAGTCTGCCTACCTGCTGACGATTGCTCCTCCCCAACCCGGTCCGCTGCCACCGCCACTCACCACAACTCCAGGAAGAGAAGGGAAAGGCCAGTGAGTGCACCAATTGCATGCCACTGCCCCACAAGCCTTCCCCCAACGTCAATTCTGATATTGGGGGAAGGCTTGTGGGTTGGTGGTGTGCAATGGCTGCACGCGCCTCACCCTTCTCTTCCTGAAGTTGCGGCGGTGCCGAGTAGACGAGCGAGCGGGTGGGTGGCGGGCAGGAACCAGTGGGCAGGGAGTACCAGCTGCGGATCACAGGGTTCAGTGGTCAGCCTGTGTACCTCTAATAGGTGGTCTGCATACCCCCTAGGGTATGCGTACCGCATGTTAAGAAACCCTGGTCTAAGGTCTGGCAACTACAATTCAATCCAAAGAAATGCAGAGTGATGCATTTGAGGAATATAAATCTGAGGAAGTCATATATGCAGGTAGGTGAGAGGCTAATATGCACTGAAGGGGAGAGGGACCTTGGAGTAATAGTGTCTGAGGATATGAAGATGAAGAAACAGTGTGATAAAGCGGTGACTGTAGCAAAAAGAATGTTAGGCTAATAAAGAGAGAGGCATAACCAGTAGAAGAAAGGAGGTGTTGATGCCCCTGTACATGTCATTGGTGAGTCTCCACTTGGAGTATTATGTTCCGTTTTGGAGACTGTATCTGGTGAAGGATATAAGAAGATTTGAAGCAGTCCAGAAAAAGGCTACAAAGATGGTAGGAGGTTTGAGCCAAAAGATGTACATGGACAGGAGGGACAGGGGAGATATGATATAGATGTTTAAAGACTTAAAAGGTATTAATATAGAACCAAATATTTTCCGGAGAAAGGAAAATGGTAAAACTAGAGGACATAAATTGAGGATGCGGGGTGGTAGACTTAGGAGTAATGTTAGTAAAAAAATTTCACGGAGAAGGTGGTGGATGCCTGGAATGCCTTCCTGAGGAAGGTATTGGAGAAGAAAACAGTGACAGAATTCAAAAGAGCATGGGACAAACATAGAAGATCTCTAATCAGAAAATGAAGGGTATAATTGGACGAACCAAGGCCGGTACTGGGCAGACTTGAACAGTCTGTGCCCCGTATATGGCTATTTGGCATAGGATGGGCTGGTGAGGGCTTTGATGGGAACTCCAGTAATTTGGGATGGTCTAGATAAGCTGGAGTGAGCTTCAACGGCAACTCCAGAAGTTGGAACCTAAGCACATTACTTGGCAGTCTTCTACAGTCTACAACCCAGAAATATCAACAATCAAAGACAATTGATCATGGATTTGTAATGCATGCACCTGCAGGGCAGAGTGGATGGACCATTCAGGTCTTTATCTGCTGTCATTTACTATGTTACTGTGTCAAAAGCAAAAGAAAGACCCAATAGTTTCACAGATAATGGGGAAAACCAAAAGCAAAAGAAGCTGTGGAGATGGTGTTCTTGATGCAAGCTTTTATTCAATCAAGAAAAAAAGTCCACAATTGCACAAAGTGGATTAAGGAGGACCCAACACCGTATGTGTTTCAACGAACTTGCCTTCCTCAATGGTCCACTGAAATGCTTTGTTAGCTATAAAGACAGTCAAAAATAACAGGGAAAATCTAGTAAATACCAAACGGTATCCAAATTAGGGAGTGAAAAAACTCAATTCATATTATGAAGAACACTTCCCTCAATAGGCAATAGACTTTGAATATAAGCTTTACATATGATAGGATAGCTCAGAGACATGGAGGGGCACAACAGAGGGTAAAAAAAAACCCTGCCCACCTCATCACCCAATCATTGCTTAATCCTTCATACTTTTAAGCTTGTTATATATATCAAAAAATGCAGTGAATTTCTTAATCTCTCAAGTGCATTCAATAAGTGAAAAAATCACTTAGCTAAAGCTTGGTTCCTGAATAAATTCATGTAAACAATTCTGAGCTCCCCCAGGAGAATAGCCATGGTATAGAAAATAGAATAAATAAATATTCCATGGTCAACTCCCTGTGGCCTCTTTAAATAAATCTGGTATAATTCAGTAATACCACTCTTGAAGAATTGGGTTGGTCCTATGGACTACAAAAGAAATTGCTTGAAAGAAGAAAGTTATTCCCAGAACTGTCAGGGCTGCTGTGCTCCAGAACCCAGATACTGTCATCCATGAGGCTGATGTGAATTACGCATAGCTGATGTTGTGTGAGTCGTTTGGGAATGCTTAGACTGGACGTGTTTTGTCAGCACTTTAAACAGAATCTATTTATGCCTACTTAGCACTGACATGCCTTACCTAACAGTACTTGAACTTGTTGCTAAGAGGCTGAACTGCTCCTGCTCCATGCCCTTTGAGAGCTTGCATTTGAGTTTTGAATCCCTGTGCTGAGGAGAGAGCCTGTTTATTTGTTTCTGTTGACCCTGTTATTTAAAGGGAAAAAAAATATCAAGCTAGCTCAGGATATGACAAAAAACATACCTGATTTTGCAGTGTGTTGTGCAATACAACATACCTTGAGGCATGAACAACCATGTAGTATTCTACTTATCCATCTAATATTCCTGTCTTATATAGTAACCGTTTAAACAAATCATTCAATAAATCACTTTCTTCTCAGGCTAGAGAAAGTTATAATATCCCTCTATTTCCTCAACAACATGATTTTACTAAATCTAAATCTGAAATTCCAAAATGTTTAAATCATAAACAAATTAAAATAGGATTACTTAATACTCGTTCTCTAAAAACCAAATACCATCTAATTAAGGACCTTATCACTCAATCTTCTTACAATGTTCTTTGTTTGGTTGAAACATGGCTTACTGAAGGAGAAGAAGCATACCTTTCCTATGCTTGTCCTACTGGCTTTTCTTATCTATACAATCACCGTCTCTCTAAACGTGGAGGAGGACTGGCAGTTATTTTTCAAAATTCCCTAGCAATAGGAATTGATTATTCACCAATAAATTCTCCAATTGAATTTTTGCAATTTATCATTAAAACTAAACCTAAACTTGATGTACTTCTTATCTACCTCCCACCACCAATCAATAGTGCAAATCTATCTCAACTTCATTCACTCCTTTTTGACTTTGCATCTTCTACTACTAATCCTTTGATTTTAGGAGATTTCAATATTCATTTTGAAGACCAGAATAATAATTACACTATGGATACGCTCTCTCTCCTTAATGATCTAGATTTACATCCATTATTAAATTTTCCAACACATCAAGCCGGTCATACTATAGATATGATTATAACTTCTCTTAATACTAAAATTTTTATCAATTAGAATCCTGTCTTCCAATTCCTTGGTCTGATCACTTTCTTATATCAATATCTTACTTTACTTCTCTGACAAAAATAGATACTATACCTCAAACCATTACATACAGAAATTATAACAGCCTATCATCAGACTTAATTGTTGATAACTTGAATTTAACCTTTCAGGACTTAAAAACTCATTCAATAGAAGAGCTTTTACTTCAATGGGATCTATCCATCAAAAATTTGTTAGATTCTTTAGTCCCAATACAAACTAAAACTATTTCAGCAAGGAGAAAAGCTAACCCTTGGTTCACCTCAGAACTCTGCTTAATTAAAAAACAACTTAGATCATTAGAAAGACATTGGACGAAAAATAAGAACCAGTTAAATTTGGATAAATTTAAAGAGCAATCAAACATATACAAAAACAAAATTAATCAGGCAAAAATGAAATTTTATTCTAACCAAATTTTCAAAGCCAAAAATGTTTCTATGTTGTATTCCATCCTTAAATCTATTTCTCCCTCTCATAAAAAACAAGTTCCCTCTACTAATTCAGTTCCCTCTGCGCAAGAACTTGCAGATTACTTTTTTAAAAAATTTAAAAATATAAGAGAAAATCTTTTACAAACAAACAACTCAACTTCAATCTTGGACATTGAACCTAATTCTTCCTTGTCGGCAAAATGCTCTCACTTTAATCTTCCAACTTTAGGAGAGCTAGAAGCCCTCGTAAAAAATTTTAACAATAAGGGATCTCAGGCTGACAAAATCCCTCCTTTTATTATTAAAAGATATTTTGCAATTTTTGGCCCTTTAATATTAAGTTTGATTAATGAAAGTCTGAAGCAAAGTATCATGCCATTAGATTGGAAAAAAGCTATTATTCGTCCGATTTTAAAAAACCCTGAAGAAATATCAAACTATAGGCCCATAGCTAATATTCCCTATATAATAAAACTAACAGAAAAGATAGTATATAATCAAATTTCAGAATTTGTAGAAATGACAAATATTCTTCATCCTAATCAAACAGGCTTCAGACAATACCACTCCACAGAACACTCCTTGATTGGCATGACTTCTTCCATACTATATCATCTCGATCATCACTCGTCTGTCCTTTTGATCTCAATCGACCTCTCATCAGCTTTCGACACCATTGATCACCCTCTTTTACTTAATAGACTTCAATCTATCGGCATCTCTGATCAGGTACTTGCTTGGTTCCACTCCTACTTTGACAACCGTTTTTCTAGTCAACTTTAATAATACCACTTCGGAAAGTATCTCAGTTCCATATGGAATCCCACAAGGATCTATTCTTTCTCCTCTTTTATTCAATATTTTTCTCGCCCCCCTCATGACCCTCTGTCAATCCATAGGTTTTACTGTATTCGCATATGCGGACGATATACAACTTTTACATTCCTTGGATCCCAACAGTTCTTATGAAATAGCCAATATTAATTCCAAACTCGACCAGATTCATCAGTGGCTGGAAATAAATAGACTTGCTCTAAATATTGATAAAACAAATGTCTTACTATTCCCATGGAAAGATACTTTTACTCTCATTAACCCAATTACTATTAGAGGTATTCCTCTGAAACTTATTCATAAGATCAGGATTCTCGGAGTAATTTTTGATGAAAAATTAACTTATCATGATCATATTAGTCATGTTGTGAAATCTACTTTTTATAGTCTCCGCCAAATACGTTCAATGAAAAAATTTCTTTGTCCAAAATCCCTGAATATTTTGATACATTCCTTAGTAATTTCAAAGATAGACTATTGTAATGCCTTATTTAAAGGAATAGCACAAAAGGAAATTAAGCGCCTGCAGATTATCCAAAATACCTCGATTAAACTTATTGAAAACGCTAAGAAATTTGACCACGTTACACCACTGCTCGAGAAAGCTCATTGGTTGCCAGTTTCATATCGAATAATGTATAAGTTGAATTTGCTCACTTTTAAATCAATAATTTTTAAGACTCCGGCTTTTATTTATAAATTTTTAATTCCCTATAAAACTTCAAGAGTTTTACGGTCAACTGATCAACATTTATTAGTTGTTCCATCATTAAAAGTTATAGGTACAAGACGACATTCTATTTTTTCAGTTACGGCTCCTCTAGCCTGGAACGCCTTGCCAATTTATTTAAGAGAAGAAAGAATTTTAGATAAATTTAAGAACAACCTTAAAGGATTTCTTTTTAAAGATGCTTTTAGCGATTAATAGATTTTTTTACATTTTATATTGAATCTTTTTTCAGTCCATTTCAAATTTCCGTACCTCTCCCTATTGTTTTTATCCTTAAATGTTTCTTTTATATTGAATTGTATTTCTTTCCATTACCTTACCTACTGTTGTCACGTATGTTTATTGTTATATTGTAATGTTTAATCATGTTAAGTATTTCAGACTATTTTGATTTGTTTTAAGTTGTTATAAATATGTATTTTTACCCGAAATCTGTAATTGATGTTGTACATCGCCTAGAACCTTGAATAGGCGATTAATCAAATCTTATAATAAACTTGGAAACTTGGAAACACTAACAGCTAGAATGCTTTCAGCCATGCTCAATAGATGATTTAACCACATATAGAAAATTGTATTCCCAGAATAGGTGACTACAATGGTATGGGGTGTAACGTTCTGTGCAACAATATGAAACTGGTTAGACTAAAGCAGGGGTGTCCAACCTGTGGCCCGAGGGCCGCATGTGGCCCCGTGAAGTATTTTGTGTGGCCCTGGTCGAGGGCGATGCAGTGTTTTCCTCTGCTGCCTCGGTTGTTTACCATCTTGCTGGCTCCCTACTCTGTCTTGCTGCAGCGTTTGCGCGTTTGTGCGGTCCCAGAAAATTTTTTATCAGCGAATGCGGCCCAGGGAAGCCAAAAGGTTGGACACCCCTGGACTAAAGCATTTATTACTTTGGTTCTGATACTTTTGTCAAACTACATATAATACTAGTAACAGATGCTGTGAGATTTGCAGAAATTCAAGAGTAGTTTAAAGTGTCTTCTTTTCAAAGAAGCCTTCAACTGAATTTACTAAGTCTATCATGAGATAACATCTTATGATTTTTCTCATTCATGAAACCAGTTCACCAGTATTTTTCTCTTTCGATCTCTCACATCCACTTTCTACTTTCTCTTACCCTCCCAATGTACTTCCCTTTTATGTACTTTTCTTAAAAAATTGTATTTCTGCCCTCCATTCCTATTGTTTCTCAAGTTTAATTACCCCTGTTGGTCTAGTTATAAATATTATGTATCAGTGATTTCTTTAAAATCTCATTTTTATTTTTGTAAAACGCTTTGTAATTTGAAAAGCGTTTCATCAAATAATTTGAATAAACTTGATAAACTTGAATAAACTTGATAAACCCAGTCACTCAGTCCTCCATAGCCCCAGATACATTAGATAGATTGTGAGCTCACCAGGACAGATAGGGAAAATACTTCAGTACCTGATTGTAGTTAAACCTTGATAGGCGGTATATAAACATCTAATAATAAACCTGAACTTAAGTAATTAAGGGGTCCTTTTGCTAGTGTGCTAACGGATTTAGCACTAGAGAATGGCATGGTGACAGAATTCATCACCGACCCCGTCCCTGCGGATAACCGCGAGAAACCATCCCGTCATTCTTTAAGGAGGGAGGGAAGAATCAGAGTATACATTAGATGGGCCTGTGTGGCGCAGTGGTTGAAGCTACAGCCTCAGCACCCTGGGGTTGTGGGTTCAAACGCACACAGCTCCTTGTGACCCTGGGCAAGTCACTTAATCCCCCCTCCCCCCATTGCCCCAAGTACATTAGATAGATTATAAGCCTACTGGAACAGAAAGGGAAAAATGCTTGAGTACCTGAATGTAAACCATTCTGAGCTCTCCTGGGAGAACAGTATAGAAAGCCACTGGACCCTAAAGCCTTGCATTGAAGAATGCTGGTATAGAAGGAATAAGGTTGAGATAGACACAGGATGGTTTCCCACAGGAACAGTGATGAATTTTGTCACTGTGTCATGATAACGATTAGCACATGCTATGAGATTGTTAGTGTGCCAAAGCTGTTAGCATGTTAGAGGACCCCTAAGAGAGGAAATAATCAGAATGGGCTACCATTAAGACAGGTTACTTTACCACAAGTCATACTATTTTAGCATAAGATCCCATTTTATGCAACGGGACTATGCTTAAATAACCTCAAGAGTAACCCATGTTGATAGCTTCCGCCCCCCCCCCCCTCTAAACTTTTCACCATGGTTTAATATAGCACATTCCTTACTTCAGAACTGTCCACAACCCATTCAGCTGTATAAAGCTATCCTGCTCTACGGAGAGTACTTTGATATCAGTGAGCCACTGTCAGGATTCTTTTACGTAACATTAACAGCTATATAGATAGTGAGGCAGACCTGAGGAATGTAGAATGATTTGACATCAGAGATAGTCTAACAACCAAAGTTCAGGGGCAGCAAGCATTTCACTGGAATTCCAAATCAGTAGATCTAAAGGGGCCAACGTTCAAGGCCATCTTTATTGATTGATTGATCAAATGTATATCCCACTCCATCCAAAGTTCTGGGAGTATTACATAAAATCATACACAGCAGTTGTACAATGCAAACTAAAATAATAACTCCGTCATACTGTTTACCCTGCTAATTACACTAGACTTTAGTATTTCGTCAATTAGGTAATCAACAGCATTTTGTGAATCATTCTTCTTATATGTCTTAAACTAGGCAACTGCTCAGTTTAGGTGGAATTAAAAGAGTAAGACAGAATTTAGAGGGAAAAAAATTCTCAGTTGGTAGACTAGGCTACATTATTCATATTTTATTTCCAGAACTACTGACCCAGAATATTTGTTCCCTCCAAATTCTGTTGTGATCTTTTAATTCTGCTACAAATGAACCTGACCCTTTTGGAGTCCCATTGATAGTTGCCACAATCGGCTCAGGAGCCACGTCTATTTGACATGTAGACCAGCGTTTTGATGGCCTATATTTCAGGAGACTATCGCAGCCCTAGGGAGACACCCAGAGCCACCTAAGCTCATCTAAGGCCACCTCCAGGCAAAACCACGCCCACGCCTAGCCTTGGGTGAGCTTAAGCAGCCCTATGTGCCTCCCAAAGCTCGCAAAAATGCCTACAATGTTGGTAGCCTGCCTTGGTGGGGGTTTTTTTGTTTTTTAAAAAAAACTTGCATCCCGCCTACAATCAGGATGCCGTTTATAGAATTTGCCACTAAGTGCACAAATGTATACATATTATATTTTAATTTTTCAATTTTAAATCCCTTTTCCTGTTGACAATGCTCCAGATCTAGTTACACTGGAAAGAAATGCTTGCCTGCATCATTTAACAACATCTCTACATTTCTCATTTGTAAGCATTTTAGAAAAAAATTAATGATTTACAAAGTAAAAAGTAACAGATTAAAAATGAAAACCTAATGGGTAGGTTGTGCCCATTTGTCTGTGACTCTTTCAGCAGCTAAGTGGGAAGAGGTATTGGACTCCTTTTACAAAGCCATGATAGAGGTTTCTCCTGCAGGCCAGTAGAAATTCTTTGAGCAGGGTAGCATGTACCTCACCAGCCGCGGAAAGGATCTTTGTAAAAGTCGGCGATAATGTTTCATAGTTGGATCAATGTCTGCAACGGGCTAATTTTGGGCATACCATGAACACTACTAGATGTAGAAGCTCCTTTTCAAAGCACTTAGACATACAAAGTTCCAAAGGATCCATAGGTACTTTGTGTGCTTTGACAATGAGCCCCACGATATCTCAAGTTTTACTGCTAATTAATGCCTCAATACTTGCATAGTGCCAAAAACAGTTTCCTTCTAGACTTCATACAATGTAATTCATGTTACTAATTTGTTCTCCTTGCTTTATCCTCCTTCGTTTTTTTTACAGGTTTACAAGTTTACAGATTTTATTTATTTATATACCGCCATTTCACCATACAGAGAATATAAGCAGTTTACAATATTAAAAATCACAAAAAATTCCCAAATATTTATTTATTCAGTTTTCTATACCATTCTCCCAAGGGAGCTCAGAACGGATTACATTAATTTATTCAGGTACTCAAGCATTTTTCACTGTCTGTCCTGCTGGGCTCACAATCTATCTAATGCACCTGGGGCAATGGGGAGATTAAGTGACTTGCCTAGGGTCACAAGGAGCAGCGTAGGTTTGAACCCACAACCACAGGGTGCTGAGGCTGTAGCTTTAATCACTGCGTCATACACTCCCATAAAAATAAAACACGTTTACCGGTAATTGTTTATAGTCCATAAGAACTACCTCTTTACAATCTGTGTTTCTAGCAATCTGTTTCCAGTAGATGAGCTATGCCATAGGCAGTGGAACCCTTTTTTTATTGGGGAGGACCCGCAAGCTCTGCCTCAGACCCCACCCAATTTTCACCCCAGACCCCGCACCCATAATAGTACTAATTGTAATACCATTTTTTCCATTCATTTTTCATATATACACACAATATAATCTTATTAACAATACATAATGGTTAACCACAAAATTAAACTACACAAAGCACACTGTACATATGTTTCTCAACATTCATTCCTACCAGAACACAGATAAACACTATGCAAATACGGGACCATAAACTAAAAGTACTAAGGTATAAAAACGAAACCCTAAGATTCAAGACCCTGCGTGCAATACAACTCCAGAGAAATAGAAACAAATGCATTTCTTCCTGAACAGTGCAAAATATAGACAGCAGATGTAATTTCTCAAAACTGACACAATTCAATCACTAAATTGAAAATAAAATCATTTCCCCTACCTTTGTTGTCTGATAATTTTGGTTTTCAAACCATCTTTCCCAATCTCTGGCTGCACTTCCTTCTGTCTGTGCTCTTAACTGTGTATCCAGGGCCACTTTATCCATTTGCTGGTTTTCTCTCCTTCACTTTCTTGCCATACATCCATCTTTTACTAATATATGTTCAGGGATGGTGACTATAGACAAAGTCAGAAAGGGTCTAAAGTTATAAATTGTACAACTGACCTGAAAATATTGCAAAATTCATGGGGAGTGATCAAAATAAGATTTATAAAATTGCTCAGAGATATGGAACTCTATAAGGAAGGCTTGACAACCTCCCTTGGGTGAAGAGTTCACCTTCCAGTCATTGTAGTTTTATAAAAACTTTGATCACTAACTCCACAGAATGTTGCTTAAAGCTGTTTCAAAAAAACTCTTAACACTTGTAAATTCAAATATCTTTAAAAGTCACTATAGATGGCAACGTAAGCAAAAATATAGCACTTAGCTTTAAGCAGGACTTGGGGGTCCCAACGTGGCCCCGTTTCGTTCCCTGCCTCAGGGGACCCGAATGAAAATGTTCAGACAAGTTCCTGGTTATATGCAGTTGGTAGTTTAGCACTCGTGACTAGATATTGGTTCTGGTGAAAAACAAACAGTAAAAATCAAAGTCAGGTGTGAGTGAAACAAACCTCTGATACCCACACCTAGACTGGAGGTAATATACTTTTAGCAACAGCAAGGAAAAGTGAAAAACGCCACAAATAAAAGATAATATATAAAACACTCCTAAGAACTGACATACCTTTGCTGGAAAAAACGGTTGGTTAGTACTTGAAAGCTCAAAAAACCGCCAGGCAGAAGGCAAATTGCTGGCCTTTTTTAATGCACACACATGAAAAAAGCGTCAAAAACATCATGACGTCACGAACGTGATGACATCACGACGTCAATTATCAGGAAATGAAAGTGACAAGAGAGAAAACCTGGAGTGGAGCCATAAATGTGAAGCAATCGTTTTTTGAAACAGCTTTAAGCAACATTCTGTGGCGTTAGTGATCAAAGTTTTTATTAAACTACAATGACTGGAAGGTGAACTCTTCACCCAAGGGAGGTTGTCAAGCCTTCCTTATAGAGTTCCATATCTCTGAACAATTTTATAAATCTTATTTTGATCACTCCCCACGAATTTTGCAATATTTTCAGGTCAGTTGTACAAAATACATCCATCTTTAGCATTAACTTTTAACTTTCAACATTCTTCCATTTTTCTGCTTTCTTCTCAAAATCTACTTTTCCATGCCTTCCCTTCCCATTTATCCATGTGTACTATCTCCTCCCTCTTTCTTCTCCCCTACTCCCATCTATTCATAAGAAGCATTTCTTCTTATCTCTTCCCTGCCGCACCCATTGCTGTGCACCATCTCCTCCCTCTGTCTCCCCTTTTCCTCCATCCCTATGCACCATCTCATCCCTCTCCCATGGTCAGACACCTCTGTCTTCCCCCTTCCCCCCTCATAAGGCCTGACATCTTTCTCCTCTCCTTCTCATAGCCTGGAATCTCTCTCCTCTCCCATGGTCTGGCATCTCTCTCTTCCCTCCTTCCCTTCCATTCTGTGGTCTGGTATCTCTCTTTCCTTCCTATTCCAGTGGTCTGACATCTCTCCCTTCTTTGGGTTATCTCTCTTCCCTCCCAGTGTAATATTTCTCCCTTCCTCCTTTCCACCACTATCATGTCGAACAATTCTTCCTCTTTCTTCCTTTCCCCATATACATCATCTCTCATTCCCTCTCACACCACACACCTATGTCTAACAATTCTCCGTTCCTTTTCCCTTCCCCACTGGCAGGATTTCTTTCTCTCCCTTCCCATTACTCCACCTGTACACCATCTCTCTTTTCCTCTTTTCCTAATCCTCCCCCCACCTATGCATTTGTCCTTCCTCTCTCAGTATGTGCCGTATCTGTCTTCCTAACCCCCTGAGCATCTGTCCTCCCTGCTTTCCCAAATCCCTACCCCCTGCACCCAGCCTCTCCCTGCCAGGTTCTGCACCCAGCCCCCTTCCCTCCATCCCTGTCAGGCACTGCACCCAACCCCCTTTTCTCCCCTCCACCCTGTCAGACTCTGCACCTAGCCCCCTTCCCTCACTTCCCCCCTGTCAGACTCTGCACCTAGCCCCCTTCCCTCACTTCCCTCCTGTCATACTCTGCAACAAGCCCCCTCCCTGCCTTGCCCTCCTACTTCACTGCTAACCAGGTGGGTGGCAGCAGCTGCGGAATGCATTTTCTTCTACCACTTAGCGGCAACAACCATGAGCGTGCTTTGGCGCTCCTGCTCAGTACTAAGTGGCTTTTTGACTGGCTCCTGTGAATTCTCACTTCCAAGGCTGACAAAAATCAGTGTGCCTTCATTGCTGGCACTGTTGCTGCAGACAGCCTAGCAGATTGGAGAACTGTGGCGCAGAGGAAGAGTGGACCAGGAAGAGAGATAGATAGAGGACTGTATGGGAGGGTGATTGACAGGTAATTTGTAAGCTGTTTTTCTGGGGTGGCACCTATACTGACACCTATAGCACATTGGCGCCATTTTCTTTGCTCCCCCTGCACCCCACCTTGCTACGCCTCTGCTTTTAACCAAACCAGAGATATGCATTTCAAATGTAAGAAATTTATTTAGTGTAATTCCAAGGATTTTCACTGAGTCTCTAAAAACTATTCTGGCACCATATATCATAAATTGATCCAAATCTACTTTACCATCTAGAATGATATGATAGAGATATTTAAATTAGAGGCTGACCAAATTTTGATTACAGTTTCAGTTTTGACTTTGGCTGCAAACCAGCCCAAAATCTGGATTCAGCCATGTCACATTTTCAGTCAAAAATGCAAGTACATTTTTAGCTGAAACCAACACTTCCCACCTCAATGGCCACTTTACGCTGCTACAGCCTCCTACCACCATCAAAAGTCTTTTCTCCCAGGTCAGTATCTCCTCAGCAGAAAATATGTCCCTCTAGGACACCCATCAACTCTTTCCTCACTCCAACTATAGGCCTACTTTTGAAAACCCCTGCGGATCTAGTGGCCTTTTCAAGGCAGGAGCAATTCCAAGTTCCTCATGCTCCATTAGCTGCATAGTCAAAATGGCTGTGACTTCCTGAAGCAGCCCCAGAAGATTTCCAAAGGGAGTTATAGCAGCCATTTTGAGATTAGAATCAGCATAGTCAAGAGAAATATTCAGTTACTCCTGGGAAGGTCTACGGGTAGGAGGAGGGTAGAATTTGTGGGTAGACCAGGGGAATGGTTGTTTTGCCAGGGGGAGGCTGACCTAGTGGGTATGGACTTGTGGCAGTAGGGAAGAGGCAGGGCAACAGTTTCAGTTTTAACTTCAGTTCCAGCCGAAACCTTGTGGCAAATTTCAGCCATAAATTTGGTTTCAGCCAAACCAAAAGCCTCAGTCTCTGTTGCTCTCTAATTTAAATACTTCTGCGACATAAATGTACAGAAGGCAAGTCTCTTTCAATTGAAAGGAAGCTCTGGAATAAGGAGGCATAGGATGAAGAGGAAATGGGACAGACTCAGGAAATACTTCATCATGGATGAACTCATGGAACGGTCTCCTGGTGGAGGTGATGGGTTTGAAGACTGTATCTGAATTCAAGAAAGCTTGGATAAATAGTGAGCATAAAATTGCAAACAGAAGGATTACTTTTAATATTTATTCTGACTCATCTGTTCAAAGTTAAAGTTTAACTGTGCACACATCTCTTGTAGAACAATATCCCTGTTCACATCCAAAATGCCTTAATCAATACATCATGCTCCATCCCTAGCAGGATTCAAATCCAAGCTAAAAGCCCACTTTTTAGAAACTGTTTTCAACTCTTAACTCCCACTCACTGCTGTCTGATACCTATACCCACTGTATCATTTCCTCTACCATAATCCCCCCCCAACCCTGAAATGACCTGTCTAAATTAGACTGTAAGCTCTTCTGACAAGGGACTGTCTATTGTATGTTAAAATGTACAGTGCTGCGTACGCCTTTTAGCGCTATAGAAATAATAAATAGTAGTACTACCTGCTAGCTGTGAGGACGCCTTCGATTGTTTGTCCTATTTTCCTTGTAAAGCAGTGAGAAGTGTTCTCTACCCATGCCGAAAAGAAGGGGGAACCACCACCTATCACTATAGATGACTTTCTTAGATGCCTCCAACAAGGGCAATTGCCGTAGGGGAATTGCCCGCTGGAGCCGCCTGCAGTGAGTAATGCCACAGCAGGTATCCTTGGGCTAGATGTTACTCTGAGCCCCAACCTCAGCCTCTACAGCCGACACCGCAAGGAACAAGCTCCCTGCGAGATGAGATTACCCCAGAAGAGGAAGTTTTCTCAATCTCGGAGGCCAATATATCGGAGGGCTTGCTGGTGGAAACAACACGGAGAAGTATTTCCCCTCTGATTGGAAATGCGGTCTGAACATCTCATGCTAAACTAAACTAAACTAAACTAAATCTTGGGTTTATATACCGCAACATCTCCACAGGTGGAGCTCGACACGGTTTACATGGTTAGGGAAGGAACGGAACTCCAATAGATTTATAGAAGTAGGTAAGAAGAGAGGTTAGGTGTGATAATACTAGGGAGGGGATGAGGTTACGTTTTGGAGAAGAGCCAGGTCTTCAGAAGCTTACGGAATGGTAGAAGGGGGCTCGAGTTGCGGAGAGGGGAAGGGAAACTATTCCATAACTGAGCGATTCTGAAGTGGAGGGAGGAACCGAGTTTACCAACGAGGGAGATACCTTTTAAGGAGGGGAGGGATAATTTTAGTTTTTGCGTGGATCTAGTGAAGAATGGATTTGAGGAATTCCAGGATAGAGGAATAAGAGGTGGAAGGATGCCGTGGAGGATCTTGAAGGTTAAGCAGGCACATTTAAAGTGGACCCTGGAGATGACAGGAAGCCAGTGGAGCTTGGACAGGAGCGGAGAGACATGGTCAAATTTACTTTTTGAGAAGATAAGTTTGGCCGCTGTGTTCTGGATTAGTTGGAGTCTGTGGAGGCTTTTCTTTGTTAAGCTAAGGTAAATGGAATTGCAATAATCCAATCTGGAGAGGATGATGGACTGTACGAGCACGGCAAAGTGTTTTTGGTGGAAGCAGGACCTCACTTTCCTCAGCATGTGAAGGCTGTAAAAGCATTTTTTTATCAGGGAATTGAGGTGGTCGTTGAAGGATAGCGAGGAATCTATGGTGATGCCCAGGACTTTGCTAGAGAACTCCAGTTGTGCTAATGAGGCACAAGGGTTTCAGGAGGTAAAACAACCTAAAGAACTGTATCTTGCTACACCTGCAGTAGCTTTTTCTGCATCTAAACTCCCGGAGGTTACCCTATACGCCCTTTGGGATTTGGTGGTGAATTTAGGCAATTCTCTTAGCCCACATATAAAGTATTTGGACAAAGAATTAAAAACTCAGAAAGAGGAAATTAAATCCTTAAAACAGGATTTGACTTTGGTGACAGTAGATAGTCAAAAAATGGATAAAGAGATAACCACAATTAAACAAAATTAAGACTTAATTGTGAAAGACAATGTTATCTTGAGGAAGAAGCTCGAGGCTCTTGAGAACAGTAATCGTGTTAATAACTTGCAACTGATAAATTTCCTCAAGATTTCCTTGATCACTCCTCATGATATGATTAAACGCTATTTTATGGAGGTGTTAGAAATACCAGAAAATTCTCTACCTCCTCTTACAAGAGCTTATTATTTTTTATTTTTTTTCTTCTTTATTTATATTTTGAACATATTATCAAGAATAAACTTCTTGTACAGAATATGATTGAGTCAGCATAATATAAAACAAATGAAGTAACAACTATATGACAAAATTACTATTTACTCATCAAAATTAAAGTCCCAAAATTGAGATCCAAGATGTTCCTGAGTGAGAAACTATTAAAAGAAAAAGAATAAATTCAAATTGCAATTAGGCAGTCAGATGAGAATGGACCAAGAGTAAATTTATACATTGAGATTTTCTTTATCCCCTTCAAGGCCCCTCCTGGAGAGAAATCCTGTCAACTGAGAGGGTTCGAAGAAAATATAATTACAAGATTTGTACTTTACAATGCATTTGCAAGGGTATCGTAAAAGAAATGATGCCCCCATTGCAGTGACCCCCAGGCTTAAGAAGCAAAAATTCCTTCCTTCGTTTCTGAGACTCCCTTGTCACATCCGGAAATATTTGAACTTTATGTCCATGAAATTCTTTATGTCTATTCTTAAAATAAAGCTGTAATATCCAATTTTTATCTGGTGATAAAACCACCGTAGCCAATAGGGTAGCTGGAATAGCTACCTCCCTCATTGAAGATTCCAATAATAATGTTATATCCATTTGTTCACCCTGACCTTGTTGTTCTAGTGGACGCTGTTTTTCCAAATTTTTTGATGTTGGCAAATAATATATTTTGGAAAAAGGAGGAAAGGCATCATTAGGAACATTTAGAACTTCACAAAAGTACTTTTTCAAAACTTCTTTTGCTGATAAAGAAGGAATCTTTGGGAAGTTCAAAAATCTAAGGTTATTCAACCGCATATTATTTTCCATCATTTCCACCTTTCTCCTAAGGTTAAGATTGTCCTTAATCAGTGTCGTTTGGATTTGAGTTACTTCAGTTATCTTTTTATCTATTTTTCCCACATTATTTTTCATCGATATATTTTCCTGTTTAAGTCCATTTATTTCATTTCTTTGTTCTAAATATTTCTCTTCTAGTACTTTAATTTGTGGTGACAATGTTTGTCCCAGAGTAATTACCAAGTCCCAAATTGAGTCTAGGGTAACATTCATGGGTTTAGGAACAGAGAATATTCTTGCTTGCATTGTCCCAGCTTCCACAGCAGTGGCAGTCTTCTCTCTCTGGAAACCTTGCTCCATTTCAAGTCCCCTTGTTGTTCTCACCTCAGTCTCATCTTCCTCCAGTGCTTCGCCCATTCCAGCCTCCCGAGAAACGAAGTTTGCCTCCTCGGACTGACTACTCTCCCGTGGAGTGCTAGCACACTGCGGCTGAGGGGGCGGGGTTCTAGCGTCGGGGCTCAGAGTCGACTCTAGCCCAGGGAAGCTTGCCGCGACCTCACTCTTTCCCGGCAATTCCAGCGGGCGACTCCCCGATGCAGCTACTGCCTCTTGGTTCAGACGCCGCAAAAAATCCTCCATGGACATCTGAAGAGGAGTCTCCAAGTGCCTCGAGGCTCCAGAAGCGCCTTTCCCTCTTCTTTTCGGCATCGAAACAGCACTAGGTAAATGTTGTTCGTTAGAATCTCTGGCGGCGTCTCACTCACTCTCATCAGCACGCGGCCATCTTGGATCACTGATCCAATAATAACAAGAGCTTATTATTTACCTATAAATTCTCAAGAAATTCAGAACCAGGATCGTGACCATCAGGAAGGTCCTTTGGATGCTACTGCAATTTTGGAAGAATCCGATATAGAAGCAGCTATTCCAGCTACTTTTTTGTTGACTGTCGTGTTATCCCCAAATAAAGATTGGATTCTTAAATTGTTCTTCAGGAATAGAGTTAAAGACTTCCTGGGGTTCAAAATACAGATATTCCCTGATGTTTCGAGAGAAATGCAGAAGAGGAGAAGATAATTTTTAATCTTGAAACCAGGGGTGACCCAATTAGGGGATATTTTCTTTTTACGTTACCCTTGCAAGTGTATTATTGGATACCGCTTTTTAAAATATGTTTTTGTAGACCCCTCACATTTAGTTAGTTTTCTCCCCCTAAAACGCTTGGAGAATGAAGGTGTAACAGCTCCTGTATAAATTGAATAAGCTCTTTGTTTCATCAGCAGATATACATATCTTCATTATTAATATTATATCTTAGTAATTACTTTTTTTCTTACTTCTTCGATCACTTATGAGGACTTGAGTGTAATTAAGAAATGTCTTATTTCCTTATTCTTGATGATTCTAGTTTAATTTGTCTTACCTTAAATTATGTTTTCTGTACAAGATTTTAAAGTTTGGAAAATAATTTTGTAATTCAAAAAAAAAGAAATAATAAATAGTAGTAGTAGGAAGTGATAAAAGAGGGCATGGATGGGCAGACTGGATAGGCCATATGCCTTTTAACTGTCTTCTTTTTTCAGTTTCTATATTTCTCTATATCTCTCTATCCCTCTCCTCCCCTCCCCTGCCGGTGATCCGGCATCTCTTCCAGTCTCTCAGAACTGTACCCATCCCCCCTTTTTAAAATTTCACTTCTAGAAGTCACAGCAAACAGCAAATCACAATGTCCTATTTCCACATAGGAGGGACCTCAGTTACAGGGAAGGCTCTGGGACTGATGCAAACAACATATGTGAATCACTGATCACTGCTGACATTCTCTGGAAGTTAAAAGTTTTTAAAAGGTACGCTAGATGAAGGGGATTGAGAGACTGGGAGAGACGCCAGAAATATCAACATCTACGGTTTGGACTGATTTTGAATATGCAAAACAGAAAAAAATATATGCAGAGCTACATAAGACTGTATTGATTGCATATATTAAGAAATAATTTCTCATGGTTTATAAATTACTAGCTGATGCCCCGGCGTTGCACGGGTATTTAATTATAGCAATAACACTATAAATGGATTCAAATAAAGATACTTTATAGTGGTGAATGAAATTATTTTTTTACAGCTTTATAAAAAGTACAATATTCAAATTATAATGTGAAATATTTGACAAAATGAATACAATACAACTAACACAAAACTTGATTATAAACAACATATTTAGTTTCACCTCCAGGAGCAAGAACATATAAATTCTTGGGTGAACCCACCCTTGAGCAAGCAACATAGAGTTGACCATGGGAAAAACAGGGGGATCTTAAATCCACTCCACAGTATGTAATAGTCTGTCCCTGTGATTTGTTGATTGTGATAGAGAATGCAAGTATCACTGGAATTTTCAATCTCTTAAACTGAAAAGGAAGATGTGTTGCAAGTTTCGTTCAAATCGGGCAAGCCGTTTTTGCGTTGGCAGCTTTGTACAATTTTTCCATTGACATGAATGGGTGAAATCTGATTTTCTGTTTGTAGCTCCGCCCACGGGTGCAGGTGGGCCGCGAGACTCCCAGAACATATCACCCCAGGTAGTGAGGGATCTGTAAACCAAGTTTCGTTCAAATCGGGCAAGCCGTTTTTGCGTTGGCAGCTTTTTACATTTTTGCCATTGACATGAATGGGTGAAATCTGATTTTCTGTTTGTAGCTCCGCCCACGTGTGCAGGAGGGCCGCGAGACCCCCAGAACATATCACCCCAGGTAGTGAGGGATCTGCATACCAAGTTTCGTTCAAATCGGGCAAGCCGTTTTTCCGTTGGCAGCTTTTTACATTTTTCCCATTGACATGAATGGGTGAAATCTGATTTTCTGTTTGTAGCTCCGCCCATGTGTGCAGGTGGGCCGCGAGACCCCTAGAACATATCACCCCAGGTAGTGAGGGATCTGCATACCAAATTTTGTTCAAATCGGTCAAGCCATTTTTGAATTACTGTGAGAATGGCAGCTTTTTACATTTTTTCCATTGACATGAATGGGTGAAATCTGATTTTCTGTTTGTAGCTCCACCCACGTGTGCAGGTGGGCCGCGAGACCCCTAGAACATATCACCCCAGGTAGTGAGGGATCTGCATACCAAATTTTGTTCAAATCGGTCAAGCCGTTTTTGAATTACTGTGAGAATGGCAGCTTTTTACATTTTTTTCCATTGACATGAATGGGTGAAATGTGAATTTCTGTTTGTAGCTCCGTCCACGTGTGCAGGTGGGCGTCGAGACCCCCAGAACATATCACCCCAGGTAGTGAGGGATCTGCATACCAAGTTTTGTTCAAATCGGTCAAGCCATTTTTGAATTACTGTGAGAATGGCAGCTTTTTACATTTTTTCCATTGACATGAATGGGTGAAATAAGATTTTCTGTTTGTAGCTCCGCCCACGTGTGCAGGTGGGCCGCGAGACCCCCAGAACATATCATCCCAGGTAGTGAGGGATCAGCATATCAAGTTTCGTTCAAATCGGTCAAGCCGTTTTTGCGTGATCGCGGCACATACACACACACATACATACATACACACACACATACATACCTCCGATTTTATATATATAGATTAAGGAACTTAAGCTTAATTTAGATAATGTTTTATGAACCAGTGAGTCTCTATTTTGAACACATTTTCCTTAGATTTGACAACATTAATTATAAAGAAAATGAAGGAATCTTGTTAGAGAATTCAAAAAGAAATAGGCTTAAATTAACCAAACTGAAAACTAAGGGTGTCCCAGCTGTCTTTGGTAAACAATTATCTGATATACTGGTTTAGGAGAAGATTTAACTATTTAAGACTGATTTACAGAAGCAGAAAATGGTTAAATGTATTCAAGATGAAAAGGATTATGATCATGGGAATGTTTATCCTTAGATAAATAGTGACTATAAAATTGCAAACAAAAGAATTACTTTTAATATTTATTCTGGCTCATCTGAGAGTTCAAGTTTAGCTGTACATACGTATTTTTTAGAACAATATCCCTGTTCACATCCAAAATGAGGCAATTAGAAATTTCCATGAGATAGACTGTCGTAACCAGATAACAGAGGAACCAGAATCAGTAGTAGTCAATTTATCACGGTGTCACCCCTGTGCCTGTCAAGGCAGCACTGAAGCACCAGCAGAATCCTTTAACCTCCAGTTCTAAAACTGGTAAACTATTCAAAGCCTGTTCTAATCTCCCTAAACAGCTAACAGGGAAAGAACATGAACTACCAGTCCCAGAATGCCCCAAGGTGGGAGCAAGGCAAACCAGGGCTGGAGTGAGTAGCCTAATTAGCCCAAGTGTTTTCCCTAAACAGCAAACCATAGGGAAAAGGCAGGAACTACCAGTCCCAGAATACCCTAGGGTTGGAGCAAGGCAAACCAGGGCTGGAATGGGTAGCCCAAGCAACTCATATGCAAGGAGTTGTAATCAGCCCAAAACAACCCTGAGAGTGGATAGCCTGAGCAAGGGGAGCTCAGGTGATTGGAAAGCTAATCAGTCCCAGGGAACTGAAAAGAGAGTGGTTAGTAGGAAGCAGGGAGCTTACCAAGGGAAGCTCATCCTAGTTCCCAACTACAGACTGAATGGTCCTGAAGGAAGTTTACTCCAGCACAGGGCTGGAAAGCAGCAAGCAGTCACCTCACCCAAGGCTCAGGGATAGTCCTATAATTTTGATCCTACCTTTTGTTCTGAGGATGTTATAATTAAGGTGACCATTTCTTTTTTTCCTCAAAAGGGGGACATCTACTAATTTCAGCTCCACCCCCAATCCCACCCTAGCCCTGCCCCAACCTCGCCCCAATCCCACCTATCCCTGCCCACAATCCCGCCCATAATTTCTTCCATTCATTTTTCATGCATACACAATATCTTATTAATTCACTAGTGTTTAAGCCTGTTACATTCGTTACAGTAACGGGTGCTAGAATAGCCCCTCCTATACCCTGACCCTACCCATGCCCCACCTCTGCCATGGCCAGACCCTGCCTCCCACTGATCCCTGTCACACCACCTCACCTTTCACCATTTCCTTAGTCCTCTGTACCCTTTTGGCCCTCATAGATCCTCCACTGCATTTATCACCGTTAGTCCCAGCTCCATTCCTATCTATCCTTCCTTCCCTCCAGGCCATTCTTCCTGTCCCTATATTCCATCCCCACCCAGCTTCTCTTCCTTTTCTACCCTTTCTCTTGTACCCCACCCAAAGCAGTAGCAGTGGCAGCAGTCCTGACCCGTCAACCCCCCATTCCTTACCCAAACCAGCAGTGGCAGGGCTATAAACAGGCTATTCGCGGGCTGCCCCAACAGGGCCTTTCCCTGCACATGGGTCTGGCCTCCTGGACCCCCATTACTTATCTGAGGCGGCAGCAGCGGCCCTGTTGTACCAACCCCTCCTTCCTCCCTCCCTCTGTGCCCCAAAGCAGCAGCAGTCCTACCTCTCCTTTTCCACCTTTCACACCCTCTAATCTCTCTCTGACCCTGTTTCCCCCCTTTTGCCATCTTTCCCATCCCCTCCATCCTACCCCGAGGCCATCTCTCCCTCTCCTTCCCCCTCCAATCTCCCTCTCTATCCCCTACCATCTCTCCCTGTCCCCCTTGTAGCCCCTCTGTCCTTCTGATCCATTTCCCAAATCTGACCTCTTCCTTCCTTTCCCCTACCCCAGGTTATCTCCAACATGTAGGGTGTGTATACATTCCAAAATAAATCGCACTCCCCATAATTGCAACCATATCGCTGTATACATTATGGTGTCATATCAGAGCCGGTTGACATTCTCCCTCATTGCCATCAGAAAGAGGCACCTGCTTTTAATCACTTCATGGCCTGGGTCTCGTACCTGGAAGTTTTCACTGCATGATTTAATATAACATGAAATCTCTTTTGTATTTTTGAAATTTGTTTCTCTGCTTTCATGGCATTACTTCTGAAATGCTGATAAAGAGCCAAGTCGAGATAAGGCCTCGGCTCCACTCATGCTCAGAAGCAGAACTTAAGTCTCTGCATTCCACTGGGGTTTTTTTCAGCTATTTTTTTTTCAATGGATTTGGCAACTCTGTCTGAAGCTTAAATGTCTCTAGGGGTCCAATTCTAGAAGTCTTTTAATTCTTCGGTCTGTGAGAGCCTCCCTCGCTTCGCTGTGCTAGTGGTCATTTCTGCCACATATTCCACACATTTTCGTCTCTTTTCTCCATAGCCATGGGTTTGGTTTTTTTTTTTTGTTTCTGCAGATCGCTTCCCCCCCCCCCCACCCCTTGCCTTTGTGTGAGCCAGCCTTTTCCCTCGTACACTGAGACGCTTCCCTGCTCTCACCGCTTCATGCTGCAAGCAGCCCGAACGCGCCTCAAGCCACCGCAAGTCACACACAAATGGAACACGGCACAGAAGCAGTAATCAGGGCAGCAGGGATCACGCTGTGTCAACAGCGCATGCGCGGGTAAGGGTTTTATTATAGAGGATAATGGTAACCATAAAATTTAAAAAAAGCACACTGTATGCAGAGAAAATGTTAATTATATTTTTTTGTAATTATTTCTATTAAATTTCAAGTTTTCATGATCATAACAAATCATAAACACAATAACTGTACAATGGAAATTATAACACCACAAATAATTATTACAAAATAAAACAGGAAACAATCTTTATATTATACAGTTTGTTAGCCCCCAATAATACAACTGCTGATGTTTACAGGGAACTGTCAAGACTCAAGGTGAACAAAGCCATGGGACCGGACAATTTGCACCCACGAGTGCTCAGAGAGCTGTGCGATGTACTAGTGAAATAGTTAGCCATGCTCTTCAATCTCTCCCTAAGTACGGGGAGAGTCCCCATGGACTGGAAAACAGCTAACGTCGTTCCTCTGCACAAAAAGGGATGCAGAGCAGAGACTGCGAATTACCGACCAGTGAGTCTCACATCAATAGTGTGTAAACTCATGGAGACTCTACTTAAAGGTAAATTAGACACGATTTTGGATGAGGGAGACCTAAGGGATCCCCATCAACATGGATTCACTAGGGGTAGGTCATGCCAATCCAATCTTATCAGCTTCTTTGATTGGGTGACGGGAAAGCTAGACCTGGGAGAGTCTATGGACATAGTATACTTGGATTTCAGCAAAGCGTTTGACAGTGTCCCACACCGCAGACTATTAAACAAGATGAAATCGATGGGTTTAGGCGAGAAGCTAACTGCATGGGTCAGTGATTGGCTGAGTGGAAGACTTCAGAGGGTGGTGGTCAACGGCACCCTCTCTGAGACATCGGAGGTGACTAGCGGAGTACCGCAGGGCTCAGTCCTGGGACCATCCCTTTTCAACATATTCATAAGGGACTTGACCCAAGGGCTTCAGGGTAAAGTAACACTGTTCGCCGATGACGCCAAACTATGTAATATAGTAAGTGAAAGCAATCTCAAGGATAGTATGACGCAGGATCTGATCACGTTGGAAAACTGGTCCTCGACATGGCAGCTGGGCTTCAACGCTAAGAAATGTAAGGTCATGCATCTCGGCTGCGGAAATCCATGCAAAACTTACACCTTGAATGGAGAAACACTAGCTAGGACTTCAGAAGAACGGGACTTGGGAGTAATCGTCAGTGCAGACATGAAGGCTGCCAAACAAGTGGAGCAGGCCTCATCCAAGGCAAGGCAAATGTTGGGATGTATCAATAGAGGCTTCATCAGCCGCAAACCTGAAGTCATAATGCCGCTTTACAGAACCATGGTGAGACCTCACCTGGAATACTGTGTGCAATTTTGGAGACCACACTACCAAAAAGATGTGCTTTGAGCTGAATCGGTCCAGCGAATGGCCACTAGAATGGTCTCCGGACTCAAGAGTCTCTCATACGAGGAAAGACTGGGCAAACTACAGCTCTATGCTCTTGAGGAGCGTAGAGAAAGGGGAGACATGATTGAGACATTTAAGTACATCACAGGTCGTGTCGAGGCGGAAAGCGATATATTCTTCCCCAGGGGACCCTCGGTCACAAGGGGGCACCCGCTCAAACTCAGAGGAGTGAAATTTAATGGTGACACCAGGAAGTATTTCTTCACAGAAAGGGTAGTAGATCACTGGAACAAACTTCCGGTGCAGGTGGTCAAGGCCACCAGCGTGCTCGACTTTAAGAATAAATGGGACATCCAGTGGGATCCCTACGGGGGTCGAGCTAAGGAACTGGGTCATTAGCACTCAGACTTGATGGGGTGGGTCAGAAGAGTGGGCAGACTTGATGGGCCGTAGCCCTTTTCTGCCGTCATCTTTCTATCTTTCTATGTTTCTATGATGGTGATATCAATGTAAATTTATATTCTAATTTTTAAAAGGTAAAAGATGAGTACCTTACTATGGGCTAGCCTTCCTTTTCAAATGGGGTACTAGAAAAACCAACCACTTTACTCTCTAAAAATTTAGGGCTCCTTTTACTAAGGTGCATTAGGGCCTTAACGCGCGGAATAGTGTATGCTAAATTGCCACACGTGCTAGACCTAAACGCCAGCATTGAGCTGGTGTTATTCTAGGAGCGTACCACATGGTGTAGCATGCAGTAATTTTGTGCGTGCACTAAAAACATTAGCGCACCTTAGTAAAAAGAGCCCTTAGTTAATTGTGATACTTCAAAAAATATATATTTAACTCCCTGAAGATTAATCAAACATTTACAGGGGAATCTGAGAGTAAAAGTTGCCCCCAACTTTATGACCTAGGGCCGTAGAAGCAAAAATTGCCTCCGCTTTTTTTGGGCAACCCTCAACACATCCGGAAACATTCCAATTTTTCTATTCATAAACAATTTATTCTGATATTTAAAGAACATTTTTAATCCAATGTGAACTGGACAAAAAGTGTGGCCGAGGTCACCATTTCTGTCTCAGATTTTTTCCAAAAAGTTTGTTAAATCCAAACTATCCATTGAGAGATCTTACTGACCCTTCTCTGACTTCTTCTTACCAAATGGTATATAATAGAATTTAGATATTGGTGGGTAAGAAGACTCTGGAACCTTCAAAACTTCAGACAAATACCGTGTTTCCCCGAAAATAAGCCAGTGTCTTATATTAATTTTAGGCCCAAAAAATGCACTAGGTCTTATTTTCGAGATATTTACATGATCATCTCTCCCTTCTTCTCCTTCACCCCAATTCTTCCTCTTTTCTTTCTCTCCCCCACATGTGCAGCATCTTTCCTCCCCTCCCTCCCATCACTTGTGCAGCAGGACCCTTGCCCAGCTTCCCTTCCCTCCCTCCTATCCCTCGTGCAGCAGGACTCTTGAACAAGCATCCCCCCCCTCCCGAGCATCCTCACCCACACCCACCCCGAGCACTGCACCTTGGGCCCTACTGCCTCTTCCTTTGCGCACTTGGGTTTCCATCTAACTCTGTGCCTGGCGAGAAGCAGGCACCGCCAGGCCAACTACCATCACCTGCTCCGTCAGGGGAGTGAAGGTTCCTCTGCACGGCCTGGACTCCCTCGCCTCGGCAAAGACCGGGACCATGGCTCCCACTTTACTGACCACCAAAAATCAACCTTTGTCCCTTTCTATTCCCTCCTATGTCCTGAGTTCGTGCCCCCTCCCCCTCACTGCCTTCCAGCATTTCTTGTCCCCTGCCTTGTTGAACTGCTCATTTGTCCCCAGCAGCAGTCCCCACATCACTATGTCCAATATCCCCCACCCCCTCTGTTCCATCTCTACCACCATATGAATACTCATCTCGGCCTTCTGCCCCTCTCTGCCTTCCAGCATTTGTCCCCAGAAACACTTACCGCATCACTATGTCCAATATCCCCCCCCCCCTCCACCACCACCACCATATGGAAAAAAAAAAATCATCTCGGCCTTCTGCCCCTCTCTGCCTTCCAGCATTTGTCCCCCGGCCTTACTTACTTACTTACTCCTCTTTCAAGTGCTCCTGCTTCAATTCCTCCTCAGTCCTCAGCACTGCTGCACTCCTGCACTGGCGATTCGCGTCCCGTTTGTTTTCTGCCACTGCCACCATCGCGATCCTGCTGCCCTGATCCAGGATCAGGGCAGCAGGATCGCGAATGATGGCAGTGGCAGAAAATGGGACATTTTGGCGTCCCAAAGTCGGGACAACGAGACCGTTGGTCCAATAATGGGACAGTCCCGTTGAAAATGGGACATATGGTCACCTTATGCATGACTCATATTCCGGGAGAGCCACTATACTCACATTACCCCTTTCCTAAAGTCACTTCATTGGTTTTCCATCCGTTTCCGAATACAATTCAAATTCCTCTTACTGACCACAAATGCACTCACTCAGCTGCCCCTCACTATCTCTCTTCGCTTATCTCATCCTGTGTTCCCCCCCTCCCCGTGAGCTTCACTCAGCTGTTAAGTCCTTCCTATCTGTGCCCTTCTCTTCAACTGCCAACTCAAGACTACATCCCTTTACCTTGCTGCGCTGTATGCTTGGAACAAGCTGCCCAAATCCCTACGGCAGGCTCTGTCTCTGGCAATGTTCAAGGCCCAGTTAAAAGCCCACCTCTTCGAGAGAGCTTTCAACTCCTAACTCCTCTCACCTTGGGTTCTGCATCCCCAACCCTATATGTGATGTCTGTCTCTCCAAGTTATTGTAAACTCTTCCAAGCAGGGATTGTCTATAAATGTCAAAATGTACAGTGCTGCGCATGCCTTTCAGTGCTATACAACTAATAATTAGTGATTGTATAAAATGATTTTAAGGTGACCAAACAGGTTGAAAAGGTGACAGCAAAAGCTAGAAGGATGCCAGGGTGCATAGGAATAGGTATGACCAGTAGGAAAATGGAGGTATTGATTACCCTGTATAAGACTCTGGTGAGACCTCATTTAGAATATTGTGGACAATTCTGAAGACCGCACCTTCAAAAAGTTATAAAAAGGTTGGAGTCAATCCAGAGGAAGGCTACTAAAATGGTGCATGGTCTTCGTCATAAGGTGTATGGAGACAGACTTAAAGATCTCAATCTGTACACTTTGGAGGAAAAGCGGGAGTGGGAAGATACAACAGAGACATTTAAATACCTACATGGCATAAATGCGCATGAGTCGAGTCTCTTTCATTTGAAAGGAAGCTCTGGAATGAGAGAGCACAGGATGAAATGAAGAGGTGATAAGCTCAGGAGTAATCTAAGGAAATACTTTTTTTTTCAGAAAGGGTGTTAGATGCATGGAACAGTCTCCTGGAATAGGTGGTGGAGAAAGAGACTGTCTGATTTCAAGAAAGCCTGGGATAGGCACATGGAATATCTTAGAGAGAGGAAGAGATAATGGTTATTGCGGATAGGCAGAATGGATGGGCCATTTGGCCTTTATCTGCCATCATGTTTCTATGTGGATGCATAAAAGTGGCAAGGGTGTGTATAATTCACAATATTCTGTATGTTATGCATGTAATTTTGATCCCCACCCATGTGTATGCCCTCTTAGAGTTGCATGCACATTGTAGCACTTATACACCTTTATAAAATAAAGCTTAAGTGCTATTTTCCCTGTACTTATGTATAGAAAGGGCTGTGTACCCATGAGCACCTTGTTACAGAATCACCCTTTCCATGTATAAATCCCTTATCGATGAATTTTCAGCAGTACTACACAAATAGTGAATTTTCAGCAGTACTATGACCACCCAAGCACTGTTGTATAATGTAAAACCAGAGCAAAGGTGGATTGAGGTATTCATGCTCTTAACTTAAACCACTCAGCTTTATTGATTGCAGCTGAGTATAGTAGCAGCAGTCAGTGCTGTGTATTGTACATACATTATGTTCAGCACTGTGACTTCTACAGATACCAGCACTGAATATTTATGGACTGTTTAGATGCTGTGGGTGGCATTTTTGACAAACACTGACTTCAGGGATTAAGAACTGATCCAATTGTTTTTTTAAGAACTAAGGTGAGTCACTGTTATTTATTCAGGATACTATACAATTGATTCAATGGCCCAGAATAGTTCATGATCTACAATGATATTATATTAGAGGTTATATTAGATGTTAACTCATTGCATATAAGTACAATTTGTTAGACTACAGATTCCTTTATTTAGTTGAGTTAGCCTATTAAAGATAATGCTCATTTTTTCACCGCAGTATACAGAAATCAAAAGAAAGCTGAGAGGGCTATAGGGTCTACAAAATTCTGAGTGGTGTAGAATAGGTAAAAGTGAAACAATTTTTATTGTTTAAAAAATTACTTAAAAATAGGGGATATGTGATCATGTTCTTTCAACTGGTAAGTAGATCTGAGATGTTCATAAGGCAACACTTAACCTTCCTCACTCACATGTATTTAATAAAATTTAGGTCCTTCACCACTTTATTTTCAAAGGTTTTGACAAACAAGCCTGCTAAAAAGTCTGGGTTCCCAGTATAAGCAATCTATCACAGCTCAGTTTATTTGCTTCTATTAAGAATATCGCTTCCAATCCCTCTGAATAGGTTTTGCCAAGCTATTCTGTTCAACAGCCTATGGTAATTGTTAGCTGGGGCATGCAAAAATATGTGGGTCTGAAGGGTGAGTGTTTCTTAAGCAATCAGTAACATGATCCATTTGAGTTGGCAAGCCTTCACATATAGCCCGAGATTCTGCAATCCTACCCATCAAAGAAAGAGACAAGGTAGCCAAGTTATTCAGTAATATGTGCATATGTTCCAACATTAGTATTACATTGGCTTGATAAAGCTTCCCTGGATAAATAGTAACTGAATACCCAAGTACTGAACTATATCCTCTCTCCATTGAAAAGGAAAATTGGCACCACACATTATTCACATGTAAGGCTAATGATGATCAAATTCCTTCAATACTTCAAGTAAAGAGCTTGGTAAATCTGTCAGGAACAAAAAGATGTCATCTGAAAATGTGTTGTGTCTCCAAGAAATACTCCTGAAATCAGGGGTTATGTCTCAATTTAAGTTAAACCGAAAAAAAATAGAAGGCTCTAAAAACAATGCATACAGCAAGGGCAAAAGAGGTCAGTCCTGTCTTATGCCCTGTTGAATTGGAAAGCTAGAGGATTTTGTGAGTGTTGTCGGTGCCTGGGCACCCCAATATTTTTATGATACTTATTAAATTTTGAGCAGAAATCTCCATGCTGCACAGTAAGAAAACAAGGCAGGAAAGAAGTATTTCTGTATCCCAGTTTCTATTCCTAGCGCCCGCTGTTGCCTATTACCTGAAATGTCTGACCAATGGGTACAAGAGAGCTGTTTGCAGCCTGCTGGCCAACTGTATAACTGTTGGACAGGAGTGGGAAGGGACCTGCTATAACCAAGAATTGAGGCACTTCCTCTCTGCACCTGCCAAAGGAAAGACAAAAACAGCACAAAGACACTAAGAAAAGGAAATGAGACTGAGCCATATAACTTTATTGGCATGACATATCTCAATATGTATACTTTGGAAGAAAGGCAGGAGAGGGGAGATATGATAGAGACATTTAAATATCTACATGGCATAAATGCACAAGAGGAAAGTCTCTCAATTAAAAGGAAACTCTGGAAGGAGGGGACATAGGATGAAGGTGAAAGGATAGGGTTACCATATTTAGAAACACAAAAATCTGGACACATGGCCCCGCCCCATCCCCACTTCTTCTGCCCCCAGTCCCACTGCATTCCGCCCCCAGTCCCGCTCCCATACTTCTTCCCCGACCTCCAGGCCGCATCTGGATGGCCTCGAGCATGAGTGGATGTGTGTAATGTCATCCACCCATGTTCAGATGCAGCTGGAGCTCGTCGTGGCTTTCCTAAACCTGGACAAACTGCTGGGTTTTGAAAAGTCCATCCAGACACCTTGACAGTCCTCCAAAAAGAGGACATGTCCGAGTTTTCATGGATGTCTGGTAACCCTATGAAAGGGGGATAGATTCGGAAGAAACCTCAGAAAATACTTTTTCATGGTGGTAAATGTGTGGAATGGCCTCCCTGTGGAGGTGGTGGGGATGAAAACTGTATCTGAATTTAAAAAAAAAGCTTAAGACAAGTACATTGGATTTCTAAGAACTGCAAGGTAATGGCGGAATGAAAGACACCAAAGTAATGGGAGTGGAAGGGTTGGGGATGGCATAGTTAGGCAGACTAGGTAGACCTTATGGTCTTTATCTGCATTCATTTTTTTTTTTTATGTTTCTATATGTGTTGACACAGTAATTTGTTTAGTGGCTAAGGTAGAAAAAGAGAAGCGCTGGAGAGCAATAAATAAGCAAAGAACGGGTAGGGTTATCATATTTGTGAAGATAAAAGAAAAGGACACATGCCACTACCCACATCCCTCCCCCCCCCCCCACACACACATGCACACCTTTCACCCATTTCCTTGGCCTCCCTTTCCAACTTCTGTACCTTTTAATGCTTCTTTCTCTTTCCCTCTCTCCAACCCTCCTTTCCCTTGGGTGCTTGCCTCTCTCTTTCTCTCTCAAATTCCAATCCCCAGCATCCCTCCACATGGGTGTCCCAACCTCCTCTTCTGCTGTTTCTGTCTCACCCTTTCCATCCAGCACTACCCTACTTCATGCTTTTTTCCAATGCTCTCTCCTTTCCATAATGCTTCTCCAACCCTCCCTCCTTCCATGCTCTTTCTCCAGCCTTCCCTTCCTCCATGGAGTTTCTCCAGTCCTCCCCAGGACAGGATTAATTCTTCGAGGGCCCCTAGGCATACAAGTACACTGGGCCCCCCTGCCAAGCCCACACCCCCACCCCCATTTATCTGTTTTCTTATTTACTTATTTATTTCCACTTGTATTTCTTTTTTTTTTTTTTAATTCAAAACAAAGATGTACAGTTTTTCTTCTTTGCAACCCCCAAACATCTCTGAACACATCCCTCTTCCTTCCCACCTACTTACCCAGGACTTTAACTCTGAACCCTTTCCATCTACTATAATAAAATGCTAAGCGCGCATGCGCACTCTTACCGCCGTGTTCCCTGATCTGTCGGCTGTGGCAGGTAAGAGTACGCATGCGGGCATTTGTTATTCTATTCTAAAGACCGGCGGCAGGTAACATGCCACGACCCCCCCTCCCCCCCGGCGCTGAACCTACCCCACCTCCCGGCTCCAGCCGTGTCCGAGACACAGTAAACACGCTGCTTCGCGTCCTTCTACTGGCCTGATTTCCTCTGCTGCATCCCTGATGACATCATCAGAGACGCGGCAGAGGAAATTAGGGCAGAAGAAGGACGCGAAGCAGCGTGTGTACTGTGCCTCGGATGCTGCTGGAGCCGGGAGGTTTGTCGGCTGTCTAGCAGTGGGAGGATCGGCTGGCAGGGTCAACAGACTGCTGCTGGGTGAGTTTTTTTTTTTTCAATAAGAGCAATAAATACAAGTTAAATCATCTGAAATCATTTTTGGAATGTTTTGCCGATTCGTGACTAAAGACAACTTTCTTTGATTTTTGATCCATCAATAAAGGAAACAGCAAAGGCTTGTGTGATGCGCCTACTGTCAGCAAAGGCCTCGCTTAATGAAGAGCCCCAGCAATTGGGTTCCGACACAAAAACTACTAGATTTACAAATAAACCTCCCCATATTCTCACTGAGCTAAACTGGCATGGCTTTTGCACTGGAGTAAAACTGACGACTCAAAAATAAATAAACGGGTCTCCCTCCCCCTAAAAAATTAACTCCCATATTCCTGCAGTGTTAGAGGAGCAGAAATAGATTAATTTAACTTCAGAGGGCTAGGCTTACAAAAAATGGATAACAAATGCAGTGTGGATAACAAATGCAATGAAAAAGGCGATAAGTGACAAGAAAGCATCGTTCAAAAAATGGAAAAAGGACCAAACAAAGGACAACCAAAAAGAGCACAAAGAACACCAAAGGGAGTGGCACCGAGTGGTTAGGAAAGCAAAAAGAGAATATGAAGAGAGACTAGCGGGGGAAGCAACAAACTTCAAATCATTCTTCAGGTATGTTAAGGGGAAGCAACCAGCAAGGGAGGAAGTGGGACCCTTGGATGATGGAGACAGAAAGGGAGTGGTAAAAGAGGAAAAAGAGATAGCTGACAAGTTAAATGAGTTCTTCACGTCAGTCTTCACGAGGGAAGACACAACCAACATTCCAGAACCCGAAGAGATCGTAAATGGAGATCAGGATGATAAGCTGGTCCAACTAGAGGTAAGCCAAGAGAATGTCCTCAAGCAGATAGACAGGCTAAAGAGCGACAAATCACCAGGTCCAGACGGCATTCACCCAAGGGTACTCAAGGAATTAAGGAACGAAATAGCAGAGCCACTTCGCCAAATATGCAACCTATCGTTAAAAACTGGAGAGATCCCAGAGGACTGGAAAATAGCAAATGTCACGCCCATCTTCAAGAAAGGTTCAAGGGGTGACCCAGGAAACTACAGGCCGGTGAGCTTGACCTCGGTCCCGGGAAAGATGATGGAAGCGCTGATTAAGGACAGCATCTGTGAACACATCGAAAACAATGGACAGCTAAAGTCGAGTCAGCATGGCTTCTGCAAGGGTAGGTCATGCCTCACAAACTTATTGTACTTCTTTGAGGGGGTAAACAGCCAGGTGGATAAAGGGGACTCCATAGACATCATTTACCTTGACTTCCAAAAAGCCTTCGACAAGGTACCACACGAAAGACTGCTTAAGAAGCTATGGAACCACGGGGTGCAAGGGGAGGTCCACCGAAGGATCAAAAACTGGCTGGCAGACAGGAAACAGAGGGTTGGAGTAAAGGGCCATTACTCAGACTGGCAATGGGTCACGAGCGGAGTTCCACAGGGGTCGGTGCTGGGACCACTCCTGTTCAATATATTCATTAACGACCTGGAGGCGGGAACAAAATGTGAGGTCATTAAATTTGCGGATGACACCAAACTATACAGCAGGGTTAAAACCACGGCAGACTGCGAAGATCTCCAAAAGGATCTGACGACACTGAAAGAGTGGGCCAAAAAGTGGCAAATGAGCTTCAACATAGGGAAATGCAAGGTCATGCATGTAGGAAAAAAGAACCCGATGTTCACTTACAAAATGGGGGGGATCACTGCTAGGGGTAAGTAACCTTGAAAGAGACCTGGGAGTGATGGTAGACACAACATTGAAGGCCTCGGCACAGTGCGCCACAGCCTCAAGGAAAGCAAACAAAATGTTGGGTATCATTAAAAAGGGTATCACGACCAGGACGAAGGAAGCCATCCTGCCACTGTATCGTGCAATGGTGCGCCCGCATCTGGAATACTGTGTCCAGTACTGGTCGCTGTACCTCAAGAAGGACATGGCAGTACTTGAGGGAGTCCAGAGAAGAGCAACTAAGCTGATAAAGGGTATGGAAAATCTCTCATATACTGACAGACTAAAAAAGTTGGGGCTGTTCTCCCTGGAGAAGCGGAGACATGATAGAAACCTTCAAGATCCTGAAGGGCATAGAAAAAGTAGACAGGGACAGATTTTTCAAATTATGGGGAACCACAAGTACAAGGGGGCACTCGGAGAAATTGAAAGGGGACAGGTTTAGAACAAACGCTAGGAAGTTCTTTTTCACCCAGAGGGTGGTGGATACATGGACCGCGCTTCCGAAGGCTGTGGTAGGTAGGAGCACGTTACAGGGCTTCAAAGAAGGTTTGGATAGGTTCCTAGAGGACAAAGGGATTGAGGGGTACAGATAGGAGTAGAGGTAGGTTATAGGGATAGGAGTAGAGGTAGGTTATAGAAATAGTCAGGGACCACTGCTCAGGCAATAGGCCCTGGTCCTCCTTCCCTTCCTCTATGATGTTTCTCCAGCCCTCCCTCCCTCTATGCTGTTTCTCCAGCCCCCTCCCCTCCCAATGCTGATTATTCAGCCCTCCCTCCTTCTACCTCTGATATTGGTTCCCCTTATGACCTCTCTAGCTCCTGACTCCCCCACCTACCTCCTTCCTGGCTGCTGTAATTCAATATTTAGGCAGCCGGCAGCAGCAACGATATGAGCCTGATGCTGCCAGCCTCTCTGCAGCAACTTCCTGTTCCTGCATAGCTGGGACCAGCAGAGAGGTGGCTTCCAGGCCAGGCTGGCAGCAGCAGGCTCAATTTGTTGCTGCTGTCGACTCCCTGAAGATTGAATTATAGTGGCCGGAAAGGAGGTAGATGGGGGAATCTGGAGAGCTGGCTAAATCCGGACAGACTCCCCCATTTTAAAAAAAACCCAACGTCCAGACACCAAGACAGTCCTCTAAAAAGAGGACATTATAAGGTTTTGCAGGGGGTGATATTGCAGCAGACAAGCCCCAAATGATGTAAGGTGGCGACCTTACAATTTGCCAGGTCCCGGGTTCAATGCCCTCATAGAAGGTTCAGTAGGAAGTGAAATTAATGACAATGATAGCCAAGAGTGATTGCATAAAGAATATATTGTTTAGAAATAGGCTTAATATTAGAGAAAGGCACTGTTTAGATCTACAATCAGGAGGATTTCCTGTTTTCAATATGACCTGCACAAAGATGGTCTGAAGGAAGTGAAGAGACCCAGAGCAAGCAGCAAACCATCGTAGATAAGATAAGCAATTATTAGCTTGCTTGTTCATGTTTATTGTGGAATGTGCCAGTGCTTGAAGATTTAAAGTAAATTCTAAAAAAGAAAAAAAGGATAAACAGAAAAAAAAAGTATGAAAGAGGGGTACTGTGACTGAAGTTTGAGGGGGGCTGCTGAGGTTCCTTAGCTCCTACTCATAGCTCCGGTGCAATGTTCGGCCCGTGGCTTCGGAGGCCTTCCCCGACTCTCTAGTACTGCCTGGTAGATGAGGATAGAGATGTGAAGGCAGAACAGTTTACAGGAGTGATTTAATATTTTGACTGTTTAGAAAGATACAGCAAGCATATGCTTGGTTACAAATGTACATAAAGAGATAGAAATAAGCTTTAAAAATATAGTGGATTTAGAGACTGCTTCTCTGTGTGAGAAAGGACAGTTTACCTGCTACTGCCTAGTTATAGGCGGTTAAGAAATATTGTAAATAAATAAATAAAATAATAATAATTTGTGTGTCTGGATAGGTGAGAGGCTGTGTGTGTGAGAAGACAGGGGAATGAGCAAAGAGTCCAGAGAAAATAGAGAGAGAATCCCAGAGAAAAGAAGGTGGTCAAGGCTCCAGAGAGAGGTTAAGGATTTTTACCTCTTATATTTATAAGTTTGAGACTTGTTCTAAAAATAGAATCTATTGTTGTTAAGTACCCATATCTTTTTGTAAACTAGGTGTAAATAAGGTGTGTGGGGCATGAGAGACTGGAAAAGAAAAGAGAGAGAAACTATCCCTTATTGACTGGAGTTACTGTTAATTTCCAGTATCACTCTGACAATGGCTTTTGATTAACCATAACTATCTGTGCCAGAACATACAGCTGAGGCTATTGTCCAACTTAGCGCATTTTTTGAACCTCAGGGCTGTGCCAAGGTCTTGTGTTACTTTTAAGCACCGATAATTTAGATGTAATTTAGGCATTCTGAGGCTGATGGTCCATCTGCGCTGACATCCCCCAATAACAGATATGACTGATATAATCTGCCATAGGCCTTTGCTGACAGCTAGCACTGTAAGGCTGGGCTGACATCTCCCATACTCTTTTTTTATTTTATTCTTTAAAATGAAAGCAAGCTTGAGGTACCATTTTATATGGCATTCACTTCTGCAACTGTTTGGTAAACAGCCAATTTGCCCTTCTAAGATGCCTCTCTTACTTCCATTACATCAGCAAGTACCCTTATCCTGCACAGTTTCCAAGCTATGGAGATAAACATGAGTTCAGACCTCTGTCTTAGGTTATATAGTCATTTGGGCGGGGAAACCCAATATGCTCCATCTTACCCGTCTTTGAGGGAATGAACAGTGCATAAGGGATGCAGGAAGCTTTCTCAGGAGGTTCAGGCTTAAAGGTACCAAGATGCCATGAGTAGGGCTATGAGAGTATGAGAAGAGATCATATACTAAATCCAGTTATGCAAACTACTGTTACTACATCCTCTAGCAATGAGTCTGGAAAAAAAGATATAGTGGAATTAAAAAAGGTACAGAGAAGGACGATGAAAATGATAGAAGGGATGGGACAATTTTCCTATGAGGAAAGGCTAAATTGGCTAGAGATTTTCATCCTGGAGAAAAGATGGATCAAGAAAGATATGATAGAGATCTAAAAAATTCTGGGTAGACATGAATTGCTCTTTTAGTCTTTCCAAAAATACAAGGAATAGGGGGCATGCAATGAAGCTATTAAACAGTAAATTTAAAACAAACCAGAAAAATATTTCTTCGTTCACTTTGCAATTAAAATCTGGAATTCATTGCCAGAGAATGTGGCAAAATCAGTTAGCTTAGCAGGGTTTAAAAAGGTATGGATAATTTCCTAAAAGAAAGGTCCATTAGCCATTATTAAGATGGATTTGGGAAAATGCACGTCTTATTTCTAGAATAAGCAGCATATAATCTGTCATGTTCTTTTGGGATCTTGCCAGGTACTTGTGACCTGAATTGTCTACAGTTGGAAAAAGCATACTGATGCCATCAGGTTTTATAGCTGAAACCCCTTAATCTGTTGTTTCCTGATTATTATTCTAGCTATACTGAGGGCAAGAGGACATCATGGAACTTCTGTAGTGACTTTTTTTTTTTTTTACTTTTTTAAAATTTACCAAAATAATTCTCTGGGGGATAGATTGGTCTTTTCCTTTGATGTATGTGGTACCTTTTAAAAAAACTTTTGCAACTCCAGTATTTTTGATGTTCCAAATTCCTTGTCTTTTACAATGTGAATATTGATATAGATCAGTGGTCTCAAACTCGCGGCCCGGGGGGGGTCACATGCGGCCCGCCAGGTACTATTTTGAGGCCCTCAGTATGTTTATCATAATCACAAAAGTAAAATAAAACAGTTTATTGATCATTTGTCTCTTTAGCTATAAATGACAATATTATTATTAAGACTTGGCCAAAAGGAAAGATTTATAAACTATGAAGAGTTTTACCTCATGCAAAATTGTCATTTCTTTAATAAGACATTAACTATTTTTTCTGCGGCCCTCCAAGTGCCTACAAATCCAAAATGTGGCCCTGCAAAGGGTTTGAGTTTGAGACCACTGATATAGATCAAGGTTGTGACTACACAAATAGTGACAGCAACAGAATGTAAATAACAACTCAGCAGAAACCTTAATCCAGATATGTCAAACTCTGGCCTGCGGGTCAAATCTGGCCTGCGGTGGGCTGAAATTTGGCCCACCAGACAATTTCAAATTTCCCCTAAAGCTGGCCTGCCCCGCCGGTACAAGCGCCACTCTTTTGTAGATTCACACAGCCTGAAGAGGGATCGCTGGTCGGCCGTAGCCTCAGCTGCATGTTCCCTCTGGCGTGGTCCTGTACGTCAGCGGGACCGCACCAGAGGGAACGTGCAGCTGAGGCTACGGCAGCCTGCTAGGATCGCTACTGCCGACCAGCAATCCTATGCAGGCCGCATGAACCTACAGATAATGCGGCGCGAACCTATCTGGAAGAATGTACAGCCCACACAACATGCATGAAATACAGGTAAGGAAATAAAACTACTTGCTGACAAATGTAATCTAACGCCAGTTATGATTTATTTAGTGCCAATTTACATTTGTTTATGTTCAATCAAATTCAGTAGTTTTTGAATGTTCTCATTGCTGCCGAAGAGGGAAAACATACTCATCAGTGAAGCATTTAACTTTTCACATGCCCTTCTATAGTTAACTATATATCTTCATGGACAGCATTGTTTTTATCTTTATTTGCATTTTACCAAAATCATACAAGTATTACACTTGAATAAGTAAAACTTAAGGAAAGTTCTCAAACATTCAATAGGAATTTAAATAGTGCTTTATAGATCTCAATAAAAAATGGCATGTAAATACATAAACCTGGGACCAACATGATTTGAATAATGACCAGACAACAAAAGGTAAAAAAAAATAATTTTATTTTCTGTTTTGTGATTACAATATGTCAGATTTGAAATGTATATCCTGCTAGAGTTGGTGTTAGACAGCAAGCGTGAACTAGGACCTAAAAGAGAGAGGAAAAGTCTTTTTTATTTATTTTGTTTACATCACAGAGCTTGCGTGGGGTTGGAGAGGTTGTAATCCTATACTTCTACTAAAACTAAAAGGTACTTTTATTAGCTAAATTGGTTAGCGTACCTTAATAAAAGGACCCCCAAGTATCTTAATAAAAAAATTCAGCCCGCGACTTAGCCTGTGTTTTAGATTTCGGTTCCTTTTGCGATTGAGTTTGACACCCCTGCCTTAATCTGTGGTGATGGTATTATGATGTCATTCTGAACAATATGCTCTCAACAATGTTAAGAAATACAGTTGAAAGGAACTTAGTCACTGATCAGTAATTAGGATATTTGCTGCCTGACTCATGTTGGTTATTAGCAGAATGAAGTATGTATGCTGGTCTCTTTCCCATATTAATTTGACATGGAACATTTGTTACAGACAAACCAATCAAATATTTACCTGAAATATTCCTATATATGCCAGTATAGATCAGTTTATATTAATAAAACCTGAGTAAATAATGTATGAGAATTGTGTAAAAGTTATTTTTCTTATTTAAATTAACCCAGGAAATGAGTACCAATTATGCATTAGTGTACATAATGCTTAGACACTGGATGTAAATCAAATACTAATTAAACAGGTTTAACCACAAATAATTTATACTTAACATTGCAGTCTTTTCACATATGAATAATACAGTATTAGTGTGGAATAGAATACATTGGCAGATAAGGTCTGCATGATCCAACAAGGTAGGCAGAGTTGTATCTGGCACTCTGGACAGGTTCAACTTCTTCATGATTAAGCACTGGCATACTTAATCTATATCTCTTCTTGACAATTTTGAGTAACTCTAAACCAGTGGTTCTTAACCTGGGTTCGACCGAACCCCAGGGGTTCGGTGAGTCAGTCTCGCGGGTTCGGCGGAGGTCAAAACACACCTCCGACTCATATAGCGCTTCGGTCACGTTCAATCATCTATCAGTTATTCAGTGATTTTGATCAAGACTGATCGTGTACTCGGTTTCTTGATCTATCAATCTGTAACTAACGCCTTATATACATCAATCAATTCCTGATCAAAATTTGTGATTTAACTGATAGATGATTGAACGTGACCGAAGTGCTTATGATTCGCGATGATACGCCCCGCTTGTCCATAATTGACTGCAGGTGATCACGCAACATCGCTTGGCCTATCTGTGCTGCAGGGGATTTGATGCACACAGTAGTCAAATTGTAACTGTTGTGATGATACGTCGTGTGATACCTATCTTAATATTTTAATCCCTTACTAACTATGTCGAGCAAAATATGAAAGTGGTCAGACGAATATGTACAATATGGATTCACGTGTATAACGGAATGTGATGGGAGTCAGCGTCCTAATTGCATGATTTGCAATGCCAAGTTGAGTAATTCTAGTCTAGCTCCGGCAATACTAAGGGAACACTTCCTTAAGCTGCATGGAGATGGAAAATACAAGAACACAACGCTCGCTGAATTCAAGGTGAAGAGAGCAAGATTCAATGAAAAGGCTACTCTGCCTGTTCTCGGCTTTGTACCCATCAACAAACCGATCCTCACAGCATCGTACGAAGTTGCTTACCTGATCGCAAACCACACACCATTGGTGAAACACTCATAAAACCAGCTGTGTTGAAGATGGGCGAATATCATGCTGGGAAAAGCGGCTGAAGTTCAGTTATCTGAAATTCCTCTTTCAAATGACATCATCAGCAACAGAATAGAGGACATGAGCAAAGACATCTTGGCTCAAGTAGTTACAGATCTGATTTCAAGCCCAGCAAAATTCAGCCTTCAACTCGACGAGACCACAGACGTTTCCAATCTAAGCCAGCTTGCAGTATTCGTGCGCTATGTGAAAGACGACGTGATAAAGGAAGATTTCTTATTTTGTAAGCCTCTTACAACAACAACTAAGGCAACTGATGTGAAGAAACTTGTAGATGACTTCTTCAAAGACAACAATCTTTCGTGGGATATGGTTTCTGCAGTTTGTTCAGACGGAGCAACAGCCATGCTCAGAAGAAAGTCTGGTTTTGGTGTGCTAGTGAATGCCGATGCACCACACATCATTGTTACGCATTGCATTCTGCACAGGCATGCGTTGGCAACATAAACCTTGCCTCCAAAACTGGCAGAAGTTTTAAAAATTGTTGTGGAATGCATGAACTATGTGCGAAATAATGCTCTGAAGCACAGCTTCAAGGAGCTGTGTAAAGAAATGGGATCTGAATTCGAGGTACTTCTGTACCATTCTAACGTTCGGTGATTATCCCGGGGACAGGTGCTGAATCGTGTTTTTGCCATGCGTGTGGAATTAGCTCTATTTTTGCAAGAGCAGCAACATTGTCATGCAGATTGCTTCAAAAATTCTGAGTTCATTCTCATTTTAGCATACATGGCTGATATCTTTGCAGCTCTCAATCATCTCAATAAGCATATGCAGGGTGGTGGAGTCAACATCATCGAAGCGGAAGAAAACCTGAAAGCTTTTAAAAAAAAGCTACCATTATGGAAATGACGAACAGAAAACGATAACTTCGCAAACTTTCCCCTGCTAGACAACTGTGTAAGTAAGATCGAAGATGTATCTGGAATCGGAGACATTTCTGTACCCGCGGAACTGAAGCAAACTATTGCCACGCACTTAGATGAGCTTGCAAAGTCTCTCGATGGATACTTCCCTACAAGAGAGTCATATCCAGCATGGGTGAGACAGCCGTTCACTTTTAGTGTTGAGACAACAGATGTCAATGATGAATACGTCGATGAAATCATTGAAATTCAGCAGCCAAGTTCAACAGCAACTCTTCAGAACAACAACGCTCTCAACATTTTGGTGTCAACAATTGGTAACGTACCCTGTTATTGCTAAGAGAGCTCTGGAAATTTTCATACCGTTTGTTACAACATATCTTTGCGAGCAATCCTTTTCGAGGATGCTGGACATAAAAACGAAGAAAAGCAACAGACTTTGTTGCGAAAATTAAATGAGAGTGGCATTTGCCAAGGTAAAGCTGCGCATTTCTGAACAGGTCTCTGAGAGGCAACAGTAGAAGTCACACTGATTTGCAGTAAATTTCATTATTATGTTATTATTATTCGAAATATAGAACTTTTTTGTTTTCAAAATTGATATTATTTTTTCCCTCACTGTATACCTATGTTTTGAATTTGTAAAAATCATATTTTATTTTTCCAATAAAGAAGGGTTCGGTGAACACGCATATGAAACTGGTGGGGTTCAGTACCTCCAACAAGGTTAAGAACCACTGCTCTAGACCATAGAAGACTGCCTGACATTGGTCCTATTTCCAGTCTTGATCCTGATCTGCCTTAGCTATTTATGAGAGCCAAACTATAGAACACTGCCCAGCATTGGTCTTACATCCCAACCTCTGAAGCTGCCGTCAAAGTTCACTCCAGTTATGAGGTCATTTGCTTTAACTGGATTCCATATGTTTTCTACATGGAGATCCTGTGTTTATCCCACATATTCTTTAATTCCATCACTATTTTTGTCTTCATAACCTCCCATGGAAGGATATTCCAGACATCTACGATCCTTCCTGTGAAAAAGTATTTCTTCACATTGCTCCTATGTTTTCCACCTTGCAACCTTAACTCGTGACTTCTAGTTCTACTGCTTCTCCATTTCTGAAAAAGATTAGTTTGCTTATTAATATCTTTTAAATATTTAAACATCTCTATCATATTCCCCATCCCTTCTTTCTTCTAAGGTATACATATTCAGGTCAAGTCTCTTTTCACAAGTCTTTTGGCACAAGCCCCATATCATCATCGATGCCTTCTTCCGACCACCAAGTATTTTGATGTCCTTAACAAGATATGATCTCCAAAATTGAACACAATACTCCAAATGAAGCCTCACTAATGACTTGTACAAGTTATTAACACATCTTTTCTTCTGCTGGATATGCCTTTCTCTAGGTAGCCTAACATCCTTCTGGCTATAGCCACTGTTTTGTTTCCTCAAGATCCTCTGACACAATCACCCCAAGGTCCCTCTCCCAGTCTATGTTTATTGGTATCTCAACCCCTAGCAAATAGAGTTCTTTAGTGTTTCTACACCCCATGTGCATCACTCTACACTTTTACATTAAATTTTAACAGCCAAACATTAGACCATTCTAATCTTTTTAGAACAATTTCTCATGATGTCCACTAAAAGGAGATGTTAGCTGTTGCCTCAGCAGAAGGCTTGCCCTTTCACCATGCCTGGAGGTGTATGGCCCCTTTCCCCCTCCCACCATCCCAGAATCACAAAAGGGGCAGCAGTGGGAGCAAGGAAGGTGAGAGAAAGACAAAAGCTTCACTTAATGATTTTGCTATGTATGAAACCCTAATCCAGAATCAGGTCTATGAATATTTTAGCACCAGGTTACCATGAACGTGCACTATGAGAGAGAGACAGCCCCCTTCTGTACTTGCTCTGGTCCTGAGCTGGATAGTCAGTTATCCCTGGTCAACCAAGACTCTGATGTATTGTGGTATCTTGCTTTTTAGGGGAGATTCTGACTTAGAGTCGTTCCGTCATAATCCCACATATGGTAACTTTGACTCATTGGTGCCTCACATCATCAGTAGGGTAAAACTAACCTGTCTCACAATGGTCTAAACCCAGTTCAAGTTCTCTATTAGTAGGTGAACAATTCATTCTGCTTCACAAATTTTACTATTTGGGACCTGGGTTGGATACTATTGGAAACAGGATACTGGATTTGATGGACCTTCAGTATGTCCAAGTATGGCAATTCTTATGTTCGTAAGGAAAGGAAAAGTAAACATTGAAGCAATATCAATATGAACTCTTGGCTGCCACAAGCCAATTATCCCTGAGATAACTTTTCTGACACCTCTTGCTTAAAATTCAAAAAAGTCAGGATTATGAGCCCCCTTTTATGGTCTGTATTCATTCTGAACATCAAGATCAAGTGAGCTTTTGCCCTTCTGCTCTATGGGAGATTTCTGTCTGCCCCGAGCTCACCTCAGGACATCTGCATTACGGTTTGACAAGTGTACCATCCCAGACACACTCGCCACCTGAAGCAGGTTACTGTTCCTGAAGCAGGTCATGCTTGGAGCCAAAAGCGACTGAGTAAGTGAAAAAGCAATAAAAGAAGTATATTTATATTTATTTACTAGTGTTTAAGCCCTTTACATTAACGGGTGCTAGAGTAGATATCTGTGTCTGGGATTTTTTTTTCTTTGTCTCTCTCTCCTTACACGCTGCCTGTCTGTCTGTCATTTTTTCTGTCTGTGTCTCTCCCTATATCCTTAGTGCCCTCAGTGCCTCCTTCCTATGTCCTTAGTACCCCTTCCTACGTTCTTAGTGCCCCCAGTACCTCCTTCCTGTGTCCATAATGCCCCCAGTGCCTCCTTCCCAGTGCCTCCGTACTGTGTCCTTAGTGCCCCAGTGCCAATGTACTGTGTCCTTAGTGCCCCAGTGCCAGTGTACTGTGTCCTTAGTGCCCCAGTGCTTGTGTACTGTGTCCTTAGTGCCCCAGTGCCAGTGTACTGTGTCCTTAATGCCCCCAGTGCCTCCTTCCAATGTCCTTAGTGCCCCCAGTGCCTCTGTCCTGCTTAATGCCCTCAGTGAATCCTATGTCCTTTATGCCCTCAGTGCCCCTTTCTATGTCCTTAGTGCCCTAGTGCCTCCTTCCTATGTCCCCATTATTATCTTCTAGACTTTGTCCCACCCCCGATGCCAGGCTGCCTGCCTGCCTCCCATCCCCCTGAGCAGCATGTTTCCATTTAACCCCCATCCCCCGATGCCAGCCTGCCTGCCTGCCTCCCATCCCCCTGAGCAGCATGTTTCCATTTAAGCCCCCCCCCCGATGCCAGCCTGCCTCCCATCCCCCTGAGCAGCATGTTTCCATTTAAGCCTGCCTGCCTGCCTCCCATCACCCTGAGCAGCATGTTTCCATTTAAACCCCCCCCCCCCCCGGCGCCGACCCTATCCGGCACACCTAAAACCCGTTAGTGCATGTACTGGCCAATCAACCAACCCTCACCCACCCCACCCACACAACTCCCTTCTTTTTTTTCAATTGTTACCCATTTTTTGTAAGCCTAGCTCTCTGAAGATAAATTAATCTATTTCTGCTCCTCTAGCACTGCAGGAATATGGGAGTTACATTTTTAGGGAGAGGGAAACCCATTTATTTATTTTTGAGTCGTCAGTTTTACTCCAGTGCAAAAGCCATGCCAGTTTACCTCAGTGAGAATATGGGGAGGTTTATTTGTAAATCTAGTAGTTTTTGCGTCGGAACCCAATTGCTGGGGAACTTCATTAAGCGAGGCCTTTGCTGACAGTAGGCACATCACACAACCCTTTGCTGTTTCCTTTACCGACGGATCGAAAATCAAAGAAAGTTGTCTTTAGTCACGACTCATAAAGCGAATCGGCAAAACATTCCAAAAATGATTTCAGACGATTTAACTTGTATTTATTGCTCTTATTGAAAAAAAAAAAAATTCAAATAGTAACTCACCCAGCAGCAGTATGTTGACCATCCCAGCCAATCCTCCCACCGTTAGACGGCCGACAAACCTCCCGGCTCCAGCAGCATCCGATGCAAAGTAAACACGCTGATTTGCGTCCTTCTACTGCCCTAATTTACTCTGCCGCGTCTCTGATGATGTCATCAGGGACGCGTCAGAGGAAATCAGGCCAGTAGAAGGATGCGAAGCAGCGTGTTTACTGTGCCTCGGACACTGCTGGAGCCGGGAGGTTGGGGTTTCGGGTGTGCCAGGTAGGGTCGGCGCCAGGGGGCGGGGGGGGGGGGGAGTCGCAGCATGTTACTTGCTGTCGGTCGTTAGAATAGAAGAACAATGCGCGCATGCATACTCTTACCTGCCACAGCCCGACAGATCAGGGAACACGGTGGTAAGAGTGCGCATGCGCGCTTAACATTTTATTATAGTAGATAAGCAATTGTTATAGATCTTCAAGCAGAAGCACAGTAAGGTGGCTTTACAGCATAAAAAAAGGAAAAGGAAAATAAAGAAAATTAATTTACTGTGATCCTATTTTGGGTGGTGTGATTCTTTGTTAGGCCCTCTTTTACTAAGTCGCAGTAGAGGTTTCTATTGTAGCCTGGGGCGCTAAATGTTCCGATGCTCTGGGCCACCACAATAGAAACCTCTACCGCGGCTTAGTAAAATTGTGTGTGGGGGGAGGGGGTGGTTAATGCTGTTTTTCTACATTTTAGAGTTATTATGTACATGTTACTTTTAGAGGGGCATTTTTACACAGTTTTAATGAAAGCCCAACTCGGATGCAGAAGTATGATATTAAATTTCATAGAACCTGAACACAGGCAGTGTTTCAGCCTGTAAGCCTTCATCAGGAGTCCTCATACTATGGTGTGTAGGAAACATGAAGAAACTGTGCATGAGTAGTGAAGCTAAGTGATGTGGGGGGGAACCCCCCTCCACAAATATCCAGTTCAACTGGTAAACTCAAAGGGCAATGGTGATCAAACCAAAGGTAATCAATATAAGTGCATTAAGGGGGGTCTTTTACTAAGGCGCACTACCTGTTTTAGCGCACACTAAATATTAGCGTGTACTAAATGCTAATGCGCCCATTATATTCTATGGATGCGTTAGCATTTAGTGCGTGCTAAATCAGCTAGCACACCTTAGTACAAGACCCCCTAAATGGCAATAAAAATTAAAATTGGTGCCAATTAGGTGAATATTATTTCATGAATCATGAAAAAAGTGCTGTGTAATCAACAGAAATTACTTTAAAAAAGATCTATTGGGGCGAAAGTGGTATCACCAGGCGGAAAGGCAGCATAAGCCCAAGGCTCCTCAATACTGCTGGGAAATTGAGCATCATTTGCTGACGCTTTGCTATTTTTGGAATGCAGAGTGCTTGGAAACTCTTTGAACCCCTATCTAATTAAGGCAGCGAAAAGAAGATAATGGATTATCACAAATTTACCTACCAGGGAGCATCCCCACCTTAGTGGGACCAAGAAAGCAAGGTTGCTTACCTGTAATAGGTGTTCTCTGTAGACAGCAGGGGAATGCAGTCACACTTGATGGTGAAGTCTCTGACTGAGCCTAGCTATAGTAAGCTTTTGAGCTTGAGCATGTGCAGGAAAAAATTATAATACGTGACCGAGGCTTGGAGCTTGCTTACTCTTCTAGCTGATGTGAGCGCTACAAGAAAAACAGTCTTCCAGGAAAGGAAAGTGAGAGAGGCAATACCCAGTGGTTCGAAGGGCTCTTTCACCAATTGATCCAGGACTACATTGAGGTCCCAAGCTAGCGTAGGAGTTTTCAATGGAGTCTAAGATTGTTGAGACCTCTCAGGAAATGTACAATAAGAGGATGCTGTGAGATTGGTTTATTGTTGACTGAGTGGTATGCTGAAATTGCTGATAGAGGATATCTGACAGAGTTTGTCTTATGCCCTGCGTCAGACAAATGCGAGAGATATGCAAAGATATGGTCCAGTGGGCACTGGAGTGGTTGCAAACTATGAATCTGATACAGATTTTTTTTTAGCTGTTCATGTATATAAGATTACAAATTATACACCACCGTATATCGTAAGGAAGTAGCAAGAAACAATTTATTACATTTACCCATTAAATGTGTTAATGAACCTACCTAGAAGCCAGTTCCTAAGAGTAGGACACATTTGTATCACTATGATTGAGTTTGAACAGCAGGCATTAGAAATGAAGAGGCAGTTTTCACAGAGGAAATATCCTATATGTGTTATCGGAAAAAAATCATCTCCAGGCTAAATATGCCCAGCAGGATTTGCTTCTTCAATATAACAGCACAGAAATACAAAATAAGAGTTACAGTGGTAACACCTTTTATAATAGAAAGCTATGTGGTTACTTCAGCAATACATAAATTTTGGGCAATTTTGCAAATTCATCAGTGTTTCACAGAGTGTCCAATCATAGCACACAAGCCTAATAAAAGACCATAGCAGAGATGTTGATTTTTAAAAGGAAGATTATAGGTTTAGTGGTTGGACATTTGCGATGTGGGCATTGCGGTGGTGTAACCTTACAACTGAAGGATTAAGTTGTACATCAACCCCATCATGACTGTGAGTGTCAGTACTGCATGTGATAGCAAAGATGTTATTTATGTAATTACCTGCCCATGTTTGACTAAGGCTGAATGAACATATATCGTAAATAAATAGGGCTTTGACAGACCCCCCTGGTGGCTCATTGGCTAGACAAGAATCATAGTAATTGGAGGCTGCTAGATAAAGTTAGAAACATAGAAACATAGAAATAGATGGCAGATAAGGGCCACGGCCCATCTAGTCTGCCCACCTCAATGACCCTCCCTCTACCTTTTTCTGTGAATAGATCCCACGTGTCTATCCCATTTGGCCTTAAAATCAGGCACGCTGGGAGCCTGAGCTGACGGGTGGATATTGGCAGAGGGGCTGTCTTCTTGATCCCGGTTCCCTGCAGCAGCAGTTCTTGCTCGATTACCACCAACGCCGACAGGCAGTGACAGAGACGGACCCCCTGACGTCATCGAGTCCGTCTCCTACTTCTATTCTTTAAAAGGAAGCCGCTGCTGCGGTTGTGGCCGCAACCGCGCGGCCGCAGGGCGTGGCCCCTTGGGAGCCACTTGGAGCCACGGGGAGTCCGGGACCTGGAGCTGACTGGTAATATTATTTATCTTATAAACTCCTTATTATGTTAGTTTGAATATGGGGAAAAGGAAAATAAAACCCAAAAGCTCAACACCAATGGTATCTGGTCCCATGGACAGATATTTAACTTTATTATCTGATAATCCACCACTTGCACCATTAAATGTTGAATCTTCTTTGTCAGGAGCTTCAATAAGTCCCCTCGAATGGACTCCTCCCCTTCACCCAGTATCCAGTGATAGTAGGAATAATAACCCTACTATATCCGATGGACAAGTGGTATCATCTACTCAGACAAGTAAACTAGTTTATGCTGAAATACCTAAACCATTGATTTTTTCTGGAGGAGTGGAAGAAAATCCACGAACAGAGGAAACGCAGGATATTACTTTAAAGGACTTATGGCTAGGAATAACTAGAGTTGAAGGGTATTTCAGGGTAACAATGAAACAAATGGGGGATTTTTCTCAGTCGGTTTCTTCTAAATTAGAAAATGTGGATTCTAACTTAGTCTGTTTGGATAAACGTTTAAACACTATTGAAACTCAATGTAATAATTTACAAGCTGTCTCGGTATCAGCTGTTAAAAGATTCTACTGTGATACATTCTAAAATTGAATCAATGGAAAATATGAATAGAGTGAAAAATCTCCGCTTGGTCAATTTTCCAGTAACTCACTTATTGTCACCTGAAATCTTACTAAGGAAGTTTTTTAAAGAAGTACTGGGAATGGCCAATGCGGAGAATTTTCCAATAAATAATAATTATTATATTCCTCCAAAAAAAGTTGAATCTGCCCAGGAAGTGGACCATCTGACCACACCAGAGGTAAATTTGACTGAATTCTTGGAAGATACACAGGATGTGATTCAGAGTCGGTCCACCCTGGTAATAATATGTATGAGCGAGATGGATAAAATGTTGATAATGAGACTTTACTTCAAAAATAGGTTAATGAAATTTTGTGGGGATTTGGTTAGGATTTTCCCGGATGTATCCAGGACCACTCAAATGAGGAGGAAAGAATTTCTGAAATTGAAGGATAGAGTTTTGGCCCTGGAGGCATCCTTTTACCTGAAATTTCCCTGTAAGTGTCTGGTTAAGTTACAAGATATTGAGTATGTCTTCTGGGATCCTATACAATTACAACAATTTTTAGTTGCAAGAGAACAGAAATGAGATTTGTTTCACTTAGCTGAGAATATGAGGAGAATTAATTTAAATAATATCCCACTTTAAGGAATGATTCAAGATTCTTTAGTTCGAATTGAGAATTATTGTCCTTTATTTTCCTGAATTTATTTGATTAGAAATAGCAATATGTGCTCCCTATTAATGTGGGCTTAAAAGGAATTATGTATGTATGGTTTGATTATGTATTGTTTTATGTATTTATCCTTTTTCCTTTAGAATTATTGGATATTGTAAATATATTCAAAATTCATAATAATATAAAAAAAAAAATCAGGCACGCTGCTGGCCTCAATAACCTGTAGTGGAAGACTATTCCAGCGATCAACCACCCTTTCAGTGAAAAATAATTTCCCAGTGTCCCTGTGCAGTTTCCCGCCCCTGATTTTCAACGGATGCCCCCTTGTTGCCGCGGGTCCCTTGAAAAAGAAGATATCTTCTTCCACCTCGATGCGGCCCGTGAGATACTTGAATGTCTCGATCATGTCACCCCTCTCTCTGCGTTCGAGTGAGTACAGCTGTAATTTATCCAGCCGTTCCTCGTATGGGAGATCCTTGAGTCCCGAGACCATCCGAGTGGCCATTCTCTGGACCGACTCAAGTCTCAACACATCTTTACGGTAATGCGGCCTCCTGAATTGCACACAGTACTCCAGGTGGGGTCTCACCATGGATCTATATAATGGCATAATGACTTCAGGCTTACGGCTGACGAAACTCCTGCGTATGCAACCTATGATTTGCCTTGCCTTGGATGAAGCTTGTTCCACTTGATTGGCAGTCTTCATGTTCTCACTGACGATCACCCCTAAGTCTCGTTCTGCTTCAGTTCTTGTCAGGATCTCACCATTAAGGGTGTAAGTCTTGCATGGATTTTGGCTGCCCAGGTGCATGACTTTGCATTTTTTGCCATTGAAGCTGAGTTACCTAGACCAGTGCTCCAGTAGGAGTAGGTCATGCATCATGTTGTCAGGCATTAAATTTATGCCTGTTGTGCTTTTGCCCACTATGTTGCTTAGTTTGGCGTCATCGGCGAATAATGTTATTTTGCCTCGCAGCCCTTCAGCCAAGTCTCTTATAAAGATGTTGAATAGGATCGGGCCCAGGACCGAGCCCTGCGGCGCTCCACTGATCACCTCCGTCGTTTCGGAAGGGGTGCCGTTCACCACCATCCTCTGAACATATGAACATAAGAAGTTGCCCCCGCTGAGTCAGACCAGAGGTCCATCTTGCTCAGCGGTCCGCTCCCGCGGTGGCCCATCAGGCCTAGTGCCTGAACAGTGATCCCTGATTAATTTTATAACTTACCTCTAATCCCATCCCTATAATCTACCTCTACTCTTGTCTGTACCCCTCAATCCCTTTGTCTTCCAAGTACCTCTCCAAAGCTCCTGTTTATCACATCCTCCGGTAGCGCGTTCCATGTATCCACCACCCTCTGTGTGAAAAAGAACTTCCTAGCGTTTGTTCTAAACTTCTCCCCTTTCAATTTCTCTGAGTGCCCCCTTGTACTTGTTGATCACCTTAATTTGAAAAATCGGTCCCTGTCTATTTTTTCTATGCCCTTCATGATCTTGAAGGTTTCTATCATGTCTCCTCTAAGTCTCCGCTTTTCCAGGGAGAAAAGCCCTAGCCTTTTCAGTCTGTCAGTATATTAGAGGTCCTCCATACCCTTTATTAGCTTAGTTGCTCTTCTTTGAACTCTCTCAAGTACCTCCATGTCCTTCTTGAGGTACGGCGACCAGAATTGAACACAGTACTCCAGGTGCGGGCGCACCATAGCACGATACAGTGGCAGGATGACTTCCTTCTTTCTGGTCGTGATACCCTTCTTAATGATACCCAACATTTTGTTTGCTTTCCTTGAGGCTGTTGCACACTGCGCCGACGCCTTCAATGTTGTGTCTACCATCACTCCCAGGTCTCTTTCAAGGTTGCTACCTCCAAGCCAGTTCCCAACCCATTTCGTCAATGTGTCGCCCAATCCTATAGAACTCATCTTGCTCAGCAACCTGCGGTGTGGTACGCTATCGAATGCTTTACTGAAGTCCAGGTATACGATGTCCAGGGACTCCCCAACATCTAGCTTCCTCGTCACCCAGTCAAAGAAGCTGATTAGGTTGGATTGGCAGGATCTCCCCTTAGTAAATCTATGTTGACGGGGGTCCCGTAGATTCTCCTCGTTCAGGATCATATCCAATTGGCGTTTGATTAGAGTTTCCATTAGTTTGCACACTATTGATGTGAGACTTACCAGTCTGTAGTTTGCCGTCTCCATCTTGGAGCCTTTCTTGTGGAGTGGAATGACGTTAGCCGTCTTCCAGTCCAACGGGACGTTACCCGTACTAAGGGAAAGATTGAAGAGCGCGGATAGCGTTTCCGCCAAGACATCACACAACTCCCTGAGCACCCTGGGGTGTAGGTTGTCTGGCCCCATTGCCTTGTTAACCTTAAGCTTTGATAGCTCGCAGTAGGCACCGCTGGGTGTAAACTCAAAATTACTAAACAGGTCAACTGCGTCAACCCTTGTCTGTAGCTGAGGGCCGAGTCCTGGCGCCTCGCGAGTGAAGACTGAGCAGAAGTATTCATTTAACAGTTGGGCTTTTTCCGAGTCCGTTTCTACATAGTCTCCGTCTGGTTTCCTAAGACGTACTATCCCGCCTGAGTTTTTATTTCTGTCACTGATATACCTGAAGAAGGATTTATCTCCTTTCTGGATGTTCTTCGCTAGAGACTCCTCCATGCGGAATTTGGCCTCCCTTACTGCTGTTTTGACGGCTTTTGACTTGGCCAGATAGACTTCACTAGAGTCCTGATTGTTTGTAAGAGATGAATGCTTTTTTCTTCTCCTTGATGAGGTCCGAAATCTCCGCAGAGAACCACTGTGGCTTATTGTTCCTTCGTCATTTACTTACTGATTTAACATAGCGGTTAGTCGCTTCTTGTATGGTGGCTTTCAAAGTCGACCACATTTCTTCCACGTTATCGGTTTCTGCTTGGCTTTGTAGCGCCTGGTGAACGAAGTCTCCCATTTCTTTGAAGTTTGTGTCCTTGAATTTGAGGACCTTGGTCAGTGTGGTAGATTTAGTGAAACCTTTCTTGAGATTTAACCATACCATGTTGTGGTCACTGGAGGACAAAGTGTCACCCACCGAGACATCTGTGACACTTTCTCCATTGGTAAGTATCAGGTCCAGTATTGCCTGATCCCTTGTTGGTTCCAACACCAGTTGCCTGAGTCTTGCTCCCTTCATAGAGTTTAATAGCCTCCTGCTGCTGCCGGAAGCAGAGGAAAGCGTGTCCCAATCCACATCAGGCATGTTGAATCACCTAACAATACTGTGTCCCCATGCAAAGTGATATTCTCTATATCTCCGATTAATTCCATATCTAGGTCATCCTGTTGTCTTGGGGGTCTGTAAACTACGCCAAGATACAGGCATTTGTCCTTCCCTCTGGCCAAATTTACCCAAAGGGATTCCCCAGTGTAGTGGACATCTGTGATTCTGGTGACCTTAATGTCATCTTTAGTATATAATGCTACACCTCCTCCCATTTTGCCCTCCCTGTCCCGGCGAAGCAAGTTGTAACCCGGTATGACCATGTCCCACCCTTGGGAGTCTGTGAGCCAGGTCTCAGATATCGCCACCACATCCAGGTCGGCATTCCTCATTTCTGTTTCCAATTCTAGGATCTTGTTTCCCAGAATGTGGGCGTTTACATACATAGCCCTCCATGTTGTACGTTTGTTACTCTTCAGTGGGGATGGTCCCGCTTGAGCTATTTGGACACCTTTAATGCAGTTTGCAATGTGTGTTCTCTCGCTGGACCCAGAATTACAATGTGTACTCCCTCTAGACCCAGAATTACAATGTGTACTCCCCTTAGACCCAGAATTACGATGTGTACTCTCCTTAGACCCAGAATTACAATGTGACCCAGCATTATGATGTGAGCCAACCCCAGACTTGAAAGTGTGTATGTTGATATGGGTGGGAGGGCGGAAACTCTGAGCAGCTTTTAAACTACTGTATAAGGAGCAGTGATGGATATTTAGGGCTCCTTTTACAAAGGTACGCTAGCGTTTTTAGCGCGCGCACCAGATTAGCGCGCACTAACTGAAAAACTACTGCCTGCTCAAGAGGAGGCGGTAGCGGCTAGCGCATGCTATTCCGCATGTTAAAGCCCTAACGCACCTTTGTAAAAGGAGCCCTTAGTTTGGAAACCGTAATGCCCAAAGGTTTAGTGCATTGGGATTGGTTATAATTTTTCCTTTAGTGGTTGGTCTTTTAAAGTTAAACTATCGTATGGGATTGGTTTAAAAGTACTGAGGAGTAAAACACTGTGTTAGTCAAGAGAAAGAACATTATGAAAGTATAAATAAGAGGATTTTGGATACAACTATTACAGGTATTCTACTCTATTAAATCAATGTTCCAAGTCAGTGTAAGGGTTTGTTTTTTGTTTTTTAAATCGCAGACCACTGTGGTAAAAGCTCTGACGCCCATAGAATTCCTATGAGCATCGGAGCTTTTACCGCAGCAGTCTGCATTAAAAAACGCTTACATAGCTTGATAAAAGAGAGCCAAAGTTTGCAGTCAAGCTAAAATAAGATAAAAAGTTTATCATATACTAGAAATAATGTTTAAAAGTGAACTATTAAGACTAGTCTTTAAAAGTTTGGAACACATTGTAAAGTGAATGGGACTTATTCTGCTTTATTGTGGTTACACATTTTGTTTACAATATAGATACTTATTATGTACCTGGGCAATGGAGGATTAAGCGACTTGACCAGGATCACAAGGAGCAGCACTGTGATTCGATTCACAACCTCAAGGTTCTGAGGCAGCAGCTTTACTACTCGAAGACAAGGCAGGTGAGTCACAGGGTGTAATTCCTGTGCGAAATGAGTCAGTACTGAGGCCTTAGGTGAGATGTGGACATAGCCAATTCAAAACCCAGCATGATAATCACTATCGTTATCCAGGGCAGGATCAATTCGTCAAGGGCCCCCTGCACCCAGGCGGAAACAGGAAGCTGCGTCAGAGGGAAGCTTTGGGCAAGCAGCACCGCTTGCACAATTACAGTTCCCGTTGCCTTTCTTACCCGTGTTGCTTGCTTGTCTTACTTTCTGTCGATGGGGGTGGGGGGGGGCCTACATTACCGAATTGGGGGGGGGGGGCCGTGTTGCCAATCGATTCTGGAGGCGCCCATCGTCATTTAGAAAAAACAATGTTGATGCCCTCCTTCATCGGGCCCCCCTGACCTTTTCGGGTCCTAGGCACGTGCCTACTTGGCCTATTGGTTAATCCTGCCCTGTCATTATCGATCATATAGATGAGACTAGCTCAATGGAAATTATATTCTGCCCAAATGCTCTAAACAAATAAACAAACTGGTGAGAATATTCATTAATCAGTGGTCTCTCCCTCATGGTTAAAACTGCTGAATGCATACACCAGTTTTCATCTTTTTTTTTTTTTTAAGCTGAGGTGTTGGTGTCCAGTTTCCATGTCAAGGTCTACATAGTGACATAATCTGGTCCCCATCCCCTTCCAATCCATCGCCTCCCGTCCGTATTTACTTTTGATTCATTGCCTTTCATTCCCGCTGTAATGACTTTTTTGTCCCCCTCTTTGAGGATTCCTGTTGTCCCTATCCACATGCATACCTCTAATTTATGCCTTTTTCCTTAGATCCCTTCTCCCCCTCCTCTCTTCCTATTAGTAATCATGAAGATCTCTTCTCCCCCTCCAATTTTTGTATGTAAGATGCTATTTTTATATAAATGAACATGTTAATTCAATTTATGTTATAAATGAATATGTTAATACAATTTTAAGAGAATGATCCACATAACTGCAGCAAAATGTAGATAATGTCTGCAAAATCTACAAGCGCTTGTCACAGAATCTTTTTTTATAAAATGCGATATGAAGTGGCAGACCTGTCACTATGACACTTGACAACTCCAAGAACCATCAAGAAATAACTAAGATTAATAAGAATCCTTGAGATTTGATCTATTTAATTTGCAATTGAGATGAGTAGCAACTATAAGGTTACATTTGTAACACTGAAAAATCTACTAAATATGAGGGGATGCTGAAAAGTTCTCATACCAATAAAGAAGAGAACGTCGTAAACATGGTTCAATCAATGATCTGAAACAATGTCAAAAAACATAGAATTTCGCTTCTGCAAATTGGTACTTAAGATAGCACTTTGCAGCTAAACTGGCAAAATAGCACTCAGAATTTAGTAAATTGGTTGGCAGTGCTGAGAACTTTTCAGCATCCTTTCGTACTGCTTCTCAAATCCAAGTTCAAAATATATTTTATATGTAAATGTAATTACTACCTAATCCATCTTGTCAAGAAACAGTCCCTGCTATATAGAACAAAAATGTTAAAGGACGTATAAATAGTTCACACAAGAGGATAGAAAACAAACAAAAAAATACACAGTTAACTATTAGGTCCACGAAGATGAAAACCCTTTTTCAAAGATTTCTGGACTAAGAAGTCTGAAACAGAAATAGAAATAAAAGAGATTAGGCAGCTAAGTGTGCATAGTTCGGGGGCCAAAAAGCTTGCTCGATACTGAAATTCCCAGATAACTGTCGATTATCCTCTGCGTAATAGCCAACGTCACAAACAGCAGCTAAAACGCTTAAGTTTCCGGCTGTTGCGAGTGGGAGTTTTGCTCTGAAATTTCGGCTTGTATGTTACAAAAAAAACCAAAAACCCCCCAACAAACACTTCCAGTTTAAGCTCCGTGAGGGTTTCAAGTGAGAAAACATAGCAAAATTTCCGTTTTGATTAATGCAGCTACAACGTGCCGCGTTAATCGGAATAGCTCAAATCCCCTTTTCACCGTACCTCCCCCGCTTTCCACTTGCTACGCTCGCGCCACATAAGCCGGCCACTTTGATTCAACAGCAACCGGTTCGTACCGGCTGCTGCTTCGTGACGCGCGAGGAGGATTTCGTTTCCCTCCCCCCCCCTATCACCGCCCCGTCCTTTCTCGCTCGGCTATTGGCCCGCGGGGTGATGACGTAGGCTGGGGCTATATAAGGGAAGGATTGTGACGCAGCTGAGTGGTGCTCCGCGGGGCTGAGAGTGTGTGTATTAGTTACGAGCGTGCGGGAATCTGCCAGCTCAGCGACGCTCTCTCTAGGGTGCTGCGACTGTATGGTACAACACCCTCCGCTGCCTGCGCTTCTTCTTCCAAGGGACCGGCTGTATGATTAGGCTACAATCTTCAATGAGTAAGCATATCCCTGTAAGTACCGGCGCCAGCGCTTGCGCCTTTTCCTCGCGCGCGCCTCGGGGACCGGAACCTTTTCCCGCTGTTTGGGCCCTGGATCTGGCGACGGGGTTTCGTTTCTGGTCCAGCCGCCGGCTTCTTGCTACGGCGGAGGGCGGCCTTGCCTTTAATAACGTCGTCGTCGTCCTCCATTTTTGGGGGTTTCTTTGTTCTGGGCTTGTGGCGCGGCTCCTTTTCACCGCAGCTAGGGACGGGGGGTTATCGCTGTGGCAATGTAGCCCCCCCCCCGTGCGGCGTAGGATAGGGGGAAAGGGTGACTAGAAATAATCTACTACAGCTTCTTCTAACACGCTTTTCTTAAAATGGGTTTCGCTGTGATTCACCTAATTCACGATGTCCTGCGTGATTGCCGGGCAAATACGTTTTCTTCCGGGGCGTTGGTACGGTTGCCGAGGGCAAGGTTTTGGACTCCTTTTTTTTTTTTTTCTTCTTATCTTTTCGGAGGTGGAAAAATTATATGGGGTGGAGGGAACCCGGCGTACGCCTGCTGTGCTATAATCCCGTCTGCTTTGCTGCATGCGGCTCGCAAGAAAGAAGGGTGCCTGGAACTTAAGGCGGTGGCTTCGGGCCCGCCTCCTCCTTGTGCGACAAGATGGCTATGTTGTGCCTTGTAAAAGAGTTCGGTTCAACCCGTGGCTTTGCTGCGAGCTCAGATGGAAGTTGGCTGCTGTGCGGAAGTCGCGCGTGCGCCGGACGAGGGGTGGTGGGGGCGGGAATTGGACGTGGTGTATTCTACCCTGACTCTCCTGGTCAGGAGTGGGCGTTCCGGTTTGTGGGCGGAAGTGGCCTTCCCCGGGGAGTTAGATCTCCGGGCTTTAGGAAAAGTGGACAAGTCGAGGCATGTTCCCCGAGATTCCCGGTGAGGTTCTCCCGTGACACTTAACGTCGGTTTGTCGTGACTATGGAAAGAACAGGTGAATCGCAGAGTAACCTTTCTTTGTTTAAATTCGCAAATGTTCTTGATTTTAACTCTTTTTTTTCACTTTAATAAGAAATCCTGTGATCGTTATGGGTGCAGTTGTTAAATTTTGCACCTTGTATTATACAGGGTCTCTATTCTTGTCAGTCAATTTCCATGCTGGGTTGAAAGCGACTAGTTGTCCACAAAGCTGCTGCATAAGATGGATATACCCCATCCATGAGCGCTGGGGTTCTTTGACCTTGCAAATTGTATTTATATATAAGTAATGCTACAATTGTTAGAGCAACTGACGTTTCTAAATCTAACTCTTTTTGAGGTAGGCTGTGTAGAAGTTCTCACAACTGGGACACTCCTGTTCTGAGGTAGTGAAATACCACCTAGTGATTCAGGAAGTTTGACTGATTACCTTAAGTCTTCATGTCTGATATCTTAATGGCATGTCTTAATGACGGTTAAGCAGTTAGGTATCAGGGTAAACTCTAAGATATGTAGGCCCCAGGTTATTTGGTTATTTACTGTATAATCATATTCATTATGAATATTTCATGCCATTACCCAAATGGTAAATACTAATGTTGCTCCAGTGAGTAGTGTCTCCAAATGAGTTAAATTTGTACCTGTGAATCTTCACGTAAGCTAGAGTATGTGAAATGGCTTAAATTAACCATTAAAGCTGTCATAGTACTTGAGTAAGTTCTAAATATAGTTTAATCTTTAAATATGAACTACATACAAGGGTAAATCCAAAAAATAAAGGCAAAATATATTTAATGGCTTTAATAGAAGTAACTCTGAGCTATTGAACATATCACTTTTTCACAGAGTCCTCATGCAAGATGGTGCATTTGTTGGATCGTTCAACTAGCTTCTGCTTTTCTGCAAAGAAGAACTGTATTTTTTGCTCCATAAGACAACACTTTTTTCCACACAAAAGTGGGTGGAAATGGCAGTGCGTCTTATGCAGCGAAGATAGTTTTTACCACCCCCTTCCTTTTTAAAATAAACTTCATGAACTTCTGCCTGCCATACCTTTTAAAATGTCCCGCACAACATACCTTTCACAATGCGCCATATAGCCAGTGGTGTATTGGATGGCAGGAGCGTGCTTTCTGCGCTCCTGCTTGGGCCTGCTTGTCTGCCATGTTTATGGTGGCCCGCCCCTGTGTCTCTCGGCACCAGCCGCTGCATGTCTTCCTCGCTACAATAACGTATTTCTGGAGCGGGGACAGTGTCCTCTACTTGCTTCACTTCTTCCTGCCCAAGTACACTAACAAGACATGAGACGGTGCACCCGGCAAGAAGGTCCCTCAACGCCACCACAGCAGCCCCTCTCTGAGACAGCACCTGTTTGCAGAATGTCAGGCTGCAGGGAGAAAGGTGGCTGGGAGAACTGCGATGGTGTCTAAGCCCTGAAATTGTTAATAAAATAAGACTTTTTCAATGTAGCCAGTTGCAGCATGATGTTTTATTGGAAGAAGTGCATTTGGAAATAATAATCGGATCAATTTCTCTCAGGCAAGGGCAGCATTGGAGTACCAAACAATAAAAATTACTCCTTCCTTAACATATAATGAAGGAGCCTCAAAGATTAGGAATGCTCAGTGTCCTTGGAGTCGGAACTGTTTCCTATGCTTTCAGAGACATTGCTGGATGCCTCAGTTTGGGCACAGTCAGAGACCTGGAAGAGGGCCGTGCTGAAGTTTTGGAGATGGATTTTGACTTTCAGAAAGGAGTAGGGAGGAATAAATTAGGCAGGGGTGGATAACCTTGTTCCTGAAAGGCTGGCTTGCTTGTGCTGGATGGCTGGCTGCCACTACATGTGCCTACCATTGGACATGCCCTGTCCCAGCCTACCACTAGAGGGGGGACAGGGCACACCATTTGGTTCAGAATTTTTTTGGGGGGGATTTTCCTCTAAAGGTGGGTGCATCTTGTCCCTCTTGCACCGCAGCTTACTTGGTTTGTTTCCTTTGAGTCGCTGTGCTCGCGTCTTAATTTCTTTATTTTCATTTTTTTCCGTTCGTATATTTTTGACAGGTTCCCGGTCTTGCTCTGGCCGCCTGGTCTTGCAGGGCCGCGGCTTTCTTTTTCTTATGTCCCGGCCTTGTTCCGGCTTTAAAAACTTCACTAAGTGCAACTGGGTTATCTCCATCACCGATCCTCATCGTTGGTGTGTAGAGTGCCTGGGTGCAGAGCACCGCGTTGAGTCATGCCCCCTTGTGCAACCTTGCAAACGCGTGCTCTTCGTCAGAGGGTAGCCAAGATTCTCCAACTCTTTGGCCCCATGGATCCTGCGGTACAGGCCTCAAGCTCGGCCTCTGCACCCTCGGTGGATCCTGCGGTACAGGCCTCAAAAGTCCTCGGGCTTGAAGGCTCCAGCCTTGACCCCCTCCTGCTGCTCTGGCCTCAGGTAAGTCTCCACTTTCCTCCTCAGGTGTGCCAGCAAAGAAGCCTTCCTCAGAGTCTCAGTCAGCGCCGCCTCGTCGGCATCTTTGAGACATCACTCTAAGCGTGCCTCCTCACGTAGGGAATACTCTTCTTCGAAGTCGCCCCCGAAGGAGCGCACTGCTGCACCTCCGACCCACCTACCTTTGGTCTCAGTGCCTATGTTTGAGGACATGCTTAAGGCTATTACCACACAGTTTTCCTCGGTGGTCAGCCAACTAGTCCTGACCTCGACGCCTTTGACCTCTGTCTTGACCCAGTCGTGGTCTGACCAGCCTGAGTGTCTTCTCTTCTCTCGAGGCCTTCCTCGTAAGACCCATCGGGTTCCCTCGAGTGAGTCGTCCTCCCTTGAGTCACCGGTGACTTTTTGAGGTTTCAGGCCATGGACCACTTTTTCCCCTGCTACTGCAGCGAGGCTCGACTCTTCTAAAGAGCCCCGTCTTCACCCTGTCGGGGCAGGTCTCCGACCTTGAGACCCTCTCGATACGCGCTTGTCCTCGAATTGGACTCTAGTGTCTGTTCCCCTTTGAGGCGCTTACCGGCTTCTCTAGGGCCTCCTTCGAAGCCAGGTGGGGATTTTACCTATACCCTGTCTTCTCAGAGGCTTCCCCAGCGGTTTCCTCGGACTCCGGGGTCTTCCTCGATCTACCTGGCACGGGGCCGTTCCTTGACGCTCCCTACATGCCTTAGCCGAACCTCTTCGGTCTCCTGTTCGCAGGACTCTGAGGCCCCGGCTTATTATTCCAGGGAGGTTTCTCCCTTGTTCTCGGCTGCACCCCGATCTCGGTCGGAGTCTCCCCCGGAGGATGAGTCGTCTTCTCAGACCTCCTCCTTTTCTCGTTTTATCTCTGACATTGGCAGAGCTCTGAACCTAGATCTTCAATCAGACTCCCGCTTTACTCAGGAATTGAGAATTAACACGCCTCGTGAGGCGCTTCGCCTCCCGTTGCATCTAGTTCTCCGGCAGACGTTTCTCCGGAACCTGGAAACGCCATATGCTGTTACAGCTATTCCCTCTAAGTTGGAGTTCTGTTACCGGACTGTCCTGGTGAAAGGGTTTGAAGGTGCTCAGCTTTCCCACCAGTCCTTGGTGGTTGAGTCTTCCTTGAAGAAATCGAACCCCTCGGGGGTTTACGCAGCTGTCCCTCCGGGTAGATAGGGCCGCACAATGGATAAATTTGGTCGCCGTCTTTATCAGAATTCGATGATGGCGAACCATGTCCTTAATTACAACTTCTTCTTCACTTCTACCTCCGGTTCTGTATCAGTGTCCTCCGCTCATTCCGGGAGGTTGTTCCAGAACCTCTGCGTCTGGAATTTCGTCTCCTCAAAGAGACCCTCTCCCAACTCCGCCTGTATATGTTCCAGGCCTCTTATGACGCCTTTGAATTGTCCTCGAGAGTTACAGCCTTTGCCATCGCCATGCGTCGCCTCGCTTGGTTCCAGATTGTCGATATGGATCCGAATCTGCAGGATCGCCTTGCCAATCTCCCGTGTGTGGGTCATGAGCTCTTCGATGATTCCATCGAAGTGCCACTAAGCGCCTCTCTGACCACGAGCGGTTCTTCGCGTCTCCGGTGAAACTTAAGCCGATAGCTCCTCCAGCTTGCCAATATAAAATTCCTCTCCGAAGGTACCCGCAAAAATCCACTCCTGCTATCTGGAGGACTCCTGCAAAACAGCCTCTGCAGCAGCAGCCCCGTCAACCTAAGACTCAGCCGCCGGCCCCGGCAAAGACCGGGCTGTCCTTTTGACAATTCCAGCCCGAACCTTCAGGCTCCCTTTCTAGAGTCTTCCCCCTTCCCCATCAGGAGTCATCTCCACCATTTCTATGCCCAGTGGGAGAATCTTACCAGTGACAGTTGGGTGCTGTTTATCGTCCAGGAGGGGTACTCTCTCCACTTCAGTCGCATACCCCTGGAAATGCCCCCAAGAGTTTCCTTCTTCTCAATCTCAGCTCCCTCTCCTTCTGCAGGAAGCTCGGGCCCTGCTTTGCCTTTGGGCGGTCGAGGAGGTTCCCCCGGATCAGTGGAACTCTGGGTTTGATTCCCGGTACTTTCTGGTGCCCAAGAAGACAGGGGATCTATGTCCGATCCTGGACCTCCGTGCTCTGAACAAATTTCTGGTCCGGGAACAATTCAGAATGCTTACCCTTCCCACGTTGTATCCCCTCTTGGACGAGGGGGATTGGCTGTGCTCGTTGGACCTCAAGGAGGCATACACGCACATTCCGAGGTTCACCCGGTCTCTCGCCGGTATTTGAGATTCCGGATGGGGGATCTCCATCTCCAGTATCGTGATCTTCCCTTCGGCCTGGCGGCCTCTCCGAGGGTTTTCACGAAATGTCTGGTTGTGGTAGCTGCGGCCCTGCTTCTCCGCAGCCTGCAGGTGTTTCCCTACCTCGACTGGTTAATCAAAGCGTCCTCTTGCGGCAAAGACCTGCGAGCGACGAGTCAGACCATCGTGCTCCTTCATAGTCTCGGCTTCGAGGTGAATTTTCCCAAGTCTCACCTCTGCCCGTTTCAGTCTCTCGTTCATCGGAGCGGTCCTGGACACAGTTCGTCTCCGCTCCTTCTTACCTCGGCCTCGTGAGGAGGCCCTTATCCGTTTGTGTCAAATGGTGACCCATCTGCCCGTGGCGCCTGCTTGACTCATGATGGTCCTTCTAGGTCACATGGCCTCCACGGTTCACGTGACTTCTTTTGCCAGACTTCATCTACGTATTTCTCAATGAACTCTGGCGTCCCAGTGGAACTAGGTTCGAGATCCTCTTTCTCGATGCATTGTCGTGACTCCTTTATTGAAGAGGTCTCTCCATTGGTGGATGCTCTCTTCCAATCTTTCCAGAGGTTTTCTGTTTCAGGCTCCTCCTCCGCAAAAGGTCCTCACGACGGACTCGTCGACCTATCCTTGGGGGGGGGGGGGGCTCATCTGGACGGTCTGTGCACCCAGGGTCTTTGTTTCCCGTACGGACTGCCTTTGTCACATCACTCTTCTGGAGCTTCGAGCGATTTTCCTTGCTCTGAAGGCCTTTTGTCACCTGCTTCGCGACCAGGTGGTGCTGGTTTGCACAGACAACCAGGTCGCCATGTATTATCAACAAACAGGGGAGCACGGGGTCTAGGTCCCCGCGCCTGGAGGCGGTGCGGCTCTGGGATTTGGCCATCCACCGCTGTCTACATTCAGGGCCAGCAGAACTGTCTGGACAGGCTGAGACGTCTGCTGCAGCCTCAAGAGTGGTCGCTCCATTCCGGGACTCTGCGCCAGGTATTTGCTCGGTGGGGGACTCCGGATGTCGACCTATTTGCGTCCCCCCTCAATCACAAGTTCCTCCTCAATCACAAGTTGCCCCTCTTCTTCTCCAGAGTTTACACGCCTCTCAGGATCGAGGCGGATGCCTTCTTCTTGATTGGATGAATGAGTTCCTGTATGCGTTCCCTCTGATTCTGAAGACTCATCCAGCTCAAGTCTTCGCGTGCCACCATTATTTTGATAGCTCGTCGGTGGCCCCGTCAGCCTTGATTCTCCCTTCTGTTGCAACTCAGTTCCAGGGGGCCTCTTCCTCTGCCTATTTTTCCTTCTCTGCTTACGCAGAGTTAGGGTTCTCTGCTTCATCCCAACCTCCAGTGTCTGCACTTAACAGCTTGGTTCCTTGAGACTTAATGCCCTATTCCAGTTCTCCCAGCCTGTGCTGGATGTCCTGGAGGTGTCTTGGAAGGAGTCCACTCGCCAATGTTACCATTAGAAGTGGACCCGCTTTTCTTCCTGGTGTGCTACTCGGCAGCTGGAGCCTCTGTCCGCCTCCTTGTCAGCTGTCCTGGATTATCTGCTGTATGTGTCTGGCGTTGGGCTCAAGTCCTCTTCGGTTCGAGTCCACCTTAGTGCCATTGCTGCTTTTCATCAGCCAATTGACGGGGAGCCTATCTCTGTTCATCTTGTGGTTTCCCGCTTCATGACAGGTCTTTTCCATGTTAGTCTGCCCCTCAAACCTCCTCCGGTGGTTTGGGATCTTAACATGGTCCTTGCTCAATTGATGAAACCCCCGTTTGAGCCGCTAGCGTTGAAGTTTCTTACTTGGAAAGTTGTGTTCCTTATTGCTCTCACTTCTGCCCGTTGGTCCTCGGTTCATACGTTCACCTCTCACTACTGTCTGGACGCTTTTCCAGGCGTGATGGCCTCTTTGGCCAGTCAGTTTTGCAACATCTATTCTCCTAATTTGCCAACTCTCCCTCCATCCCTTTCTGGTTAGCTTGGAGGTCACCCACATGTAGAGGATATGCTGCCTGCTTGTCCTGGGATAAAGTACAGTTACTTACCTTAACAGGTGTAATCCAGGGACAGCAGGCAGATATTCTTGCAACCCACCCACCTCCCCGTGGTTGGCTTCTTTGCTTGCTATCTGAATTGAGGACACGCTGAGGAGACGCATGCCCTAGGCAGGGCGGAAGGGGCGCATGCGCGGGCCAATTGCAAGCCTGAAGGTCTTCGAGCAAGTCTGCTTGCGAAAACGTTTGCTAGGGGGCTCTGTCGGTGACATCACCCACATGAAGAGAATATCTGCCTGCTGTCCCTGGATAATACCTGTTACAGTAAGTAACTGTGCTATCTGGGAGCTAGACAAGCAACCATGAGCACCAGCCTGAATAACCTACCATCTTCTTGAGGTAGAGAAAAAGTAGATATTTTCCTTGATCTACATACACAGCATATCCTACGCTTTTCAGAGTGAAGCAACCATTACAGAAATATTCCAATATGGATGGATGACCCAAAACTGTTGACTCAAACTTATTTAATCGGTACTTGTCAGAAGCCCTTTTTTTTGCACCACTAACAGCCATTAAGGCCTAGATTCACTAAACTCACCGATCTGGGCGATCCGTGGCAATCTTGTCGGGTGACCGATTCACTAAAGAGTCCCCATGCAAATTATCTGATCGGATGCACGCTCCACAGATCGCTGCAGAGCGATTGCGATAAATGCACAGACAATCCTGGTTGACTCTAGATGCGATCTGCACATGCGTTTGGTCTACGATCAAAACAAAGGGGGAGGGGTGACTGCAGTACTAGGAACATAAATACTTATATCTACTACCGAAAGCCATCATAAAGCCTAGAGCACCGAGCTCATAAATTATAAGACAGAGCAGGGAAAGCAGAAGGTCTGCTGCTGCAGAACCATACCAAAAATCAGTTTTCAGGAAAGCAGAGGTTAGTATTCAGTGGGCTGGCCAACGCATAACTAAACTGTTTAAAAATCATGATGGAATTTTCAACAAAACTATAGAATTCCTCATAAATGTTGTCAAGTTCTTCAGACATTATGGAACAGAGCACGCTTTTAACCCGTGGGTTAAAACCACGGACTCGCACTGTGCTTCTAATTTGGCGACGGAGCAAGATTTCAGGGTGGCAGAGAGCAGGAGAGTCAGCAAGAACAGTTGCAACTGGTCCTCAGCAGTCACTTCATTTTGGATCGGCAAGCCCAATTGGTGTTCCTTCTTCTGTTAGTGAATCACTGCCTTTCTACTTATCCATGCAATTTCCCTTCATTTGCATGGGTGGATCGGGTTGGGGAAAAATCGGATCGGGAAATGATCGATAACTGGTTGGGACACGTTGGTGAGTTTAGCGAATCTGGCCTTAAGTGTTAAGAATAAATCCAACTTAGCACAGAATGGTAAGAACATAGAATAGTCTTACTGCGTCAGACCAATGGTCCATCAAGCCCAGTAGCCCATTCTCAAGGCCATAATCCAAGGTGTAGCAATATTCCATGCTACCAAAACAGGGCAAGCAGTGGCTTCCCCCATGTCTTTCTCAATAACAGACTCTGGATTTTTCCTCCAGGAACTTGTAAAACCAGCTAAGCTATCCGCTCTTATCACATCCTCTGGCAACGCGTTCCATAGCTTAACTATTCTCTGAGTGAAAAAAAAGTCATTGGTTTTAAGAGTATTTCCCTGTAACTTCATCTAGTGTCCCCTAGTCTTTGTAATTTTTGATGGAGTGAAAAATTGATCCACTTGTGTACCTATTCTACTCCACTGAGGATTTTGTAGACTTCAATCATATCTCCCCTCAGCCGTCTCTGTTCTAAGCTGAAGAGCCCTAACCGTTTTAGTCTTTCCTCATACGAGAGAAGTTCATCCCCTTTACCATCTTGGTCACTCTTTGAACCTTTTCTAGCGCCACTATATCTTTCTTGAGATAAGGAGACCAGAATTGAACGCAATACTCCATATGAGGTCACACCTTGGAGCATTATGACATTCTTAGCTTTAACATCTCATTTTTAATAATTCCCAGCATCCTGTTTGCTTTTTTGGCTACCACCGCACATTGGGTGGAAGGTTCCATCATATTGTCCAGAATGACACCCAGATCCTTTTCTTGGGCGCTAACCCCCAAGGTGGACCCTAGCATCCGATAACTGTGATTCAGGTTATTCTTCCCAATGTGCATCACTTTGTATTTGTCCACATTAAATTTCATATGCCACTTCGATGCCCAGTCTTCCAGTTTCCTAAGGTCTGCCTGCAATTTTTCACAATCTGCATGTGTTTTAATGACTTTGAACAGTTTAGTGTCATCTGCAAATTTAATCACCTCGCTTATCGTTCCAATTTCCATATCATTTATAAATAAGTTAAATACTAAATTAAACCTTAAGTTTATATTCCGCATCCTCTCCACAATAATGGAGCTCGGTGCGATTTACAAGAGCTTGATGTAGGGAAGGAAAAGCATAATGGGGTAGGAAGATGAGTGTAGGGGGGAAGAGAGCATTACGTTTTTGTGCATATCCTGGTTTTCAGGTGCTTTCGGAATAGTTGGAAGGAGCCCAGATTCCATAGTGAGGCAGTAAAGTTAGTCCAGAGCTTGGTGATTCTGAAGAGAGATTTCCCTAATTTTCCCGCATAGTGGATACCTTTTAGCGTAGAGAAGGATAGTTGTAAGTTTTTGGGTGGATCTGGTGGAATCCGGTGTAAGGGTCTGCACTGGTCCCAGTACAGACGCCAACGGCACTCCACTGTTTACTCTTCTCCATTGAGAAAAATGACCATTTAATCGTACCCTCTGTTTTCTATCTGATAACCAATTCCTAATCCACAACTGAACTTTGCCACCTATCCCACGATTCTAATTTTCTCAAAATGTTCACTGAATCAAGTATCAGTGATAGCCACTCCCCAGTCGGAGATTGGAATATCCAAAAGTCTTGGAAAATGCAGAGAAAGTTCAAAAATCACTAACAGGCACAGATTAAACTCAGCGCATAAGATGGCAAAAAACAGACACGTGGACGGGCATGATCGAAAGGAACATCTAAGTCTATTTTCGTCCAAGTTGCAAGTCGTCCAAAGTAAAAAAAACAAAAAACAGCTTGGGACACATTTTCGAAAAATACGTACAAATTATTTTCAGTTTCAAAAATCGTCTAACTATACGTCCTGCCGATTTGATCGTCCAAGCTGCTAAATCGTTCATCTTAATTCCACATTTTCGTCCAACTTTTCATCCAAGGCCAAAATGCCTAGAAACAGACCTTTTGGACGTGGGGGAGGTCTACAAAGTGATGGGCTGGTCAACCAAACATGGCACCTAAATAGTGGGGTACCTTACAGGGCACTGCTGTGAACTTCACAAAAGGGTGCCATGTATTAATCTCGCTACAGCTCCCTTATAGATAATAGTGAACTCCCAAACCACCTCCAAAATCTCCTAGACCCACCTATTTAGAAACATAGAAAAACGCAGCAGAAAAGGGCTATAGCCCACCAAGTCTACCCATTCCAAGTATCCCCTCCCCTGAATTTACTCCCTTAAAGATCCCACGTGAGTATCCCATTTTCTCTTAAAATCCGTCACGCTGCTGGCCTTTTAAACCTGGAGTGGGAGTCTGTTCCAATGATCCACTACTCTTTCGGTGAAGAAGTACTTCCTGGAGTCGCCATGAAACTTCCCTCCCCTGATGAATATGCATGAGAGAGATTTGCATATGATGGAAGTGATAGGCATGCAAATTTGCTTCATGCATATTCATTAGGGCTAGCCTGAAAACCCAATTGGCCTGGTGTTCCTCCAGGACAGGGTTGGGAACCACTGGTCTAGACCAGTGTTCTTCAACCACCGGTCCATGGACCAGTGCCGGTCCACAGAAATTTCCTGCCGGTCCACAGGGCTAGCACGTGCATCAGGCCTAAAACAGTGTTCTTCAACTGCTGCGTTATCTTTGAGCCAGCTCCCTCTTCCTAACTGATTCAGTGCACAAAGCCATGGGCAGTGGCTCCTACGGGCATCCTGCGCTTGAACCAGAAGCCTTCTCTCTGACGTTGCAACGTCAGAGGGAAGGCTTCCAGATGAGGCACGGGACGTGCAAGGTGCAATTAGTACTATTATGGGGGCGGGTTCTGGGGTGGAGATTGGATAGAGATGGGCGGGGTCTGGCCCACAACTTAGCCCAGTGTTCTTCAACTGCCAGTCCACGGACCGATGCCGGTCCACAAAATAATTATTTTATTTGTGCCGGTCCATAGGTGTAAAAAGGTTGAAAAACACTGGTCTAGACTCTGCAATTCATTTCCATTAAAGAGCTGTTCAAAAGATTTGCATCACCTCCGAGTAATACATTGTTCTGCCTTTCTTGCTGGATCACAGCAATATTTCTGACCCTACTGCTGCATATTATATACTGACATGTTCAGAATTTTATGGTCTTATCACCCTGCACATTTTAATTTAATTTAGGATGACGCATAAACAGCAGAATGTCGAAAAATGTTGATATTTCATAAATGGATTACATTAGTGTTCTGTTTTTTGTTTTGTTTTTTCAAGTTTTATTATGTTTTTATATACCACTTATCATGATTATCTAAGCGGTTTTTACAATCAAGTACTCAAGCACTTTCCCTATCTGTCCTGGTGGGCTCACAATCTATCTAATGTATCGGGGGCCTTGGAGGATTGAGTGACTTGCCCAGGGTCACAAGGAGCAGCGTGGGGTTTGAACCTACAACCCCAGGGTGCTGAGGTGTAGCTTCAACCACTGTGCCACACATTAGCTATTTCAATACGTACTAAGTTTATTTGTATTTTAACTGTTACCTCCTTCAAGAGGAGGTATCCCTGAAAAGGGCTGGAGGTTTTCTACTATTCTAATAACGTATGGGTCAGCTTTTGTTTTTGATAACAAGCTTGCAGTGTTGAGGCATGGAGTGAAACAATTTTCGAAGTGCATCTAGTTGTACAACATGGTGCCAAGCAAGCATTAATCAGTGCTTCAATCAATTCGACCTTTGTTTTGGGGTGTTTTCTGAACACCTTGACAGCAAGATTATTCCACAAATTCTCAATTGGATTGAGATCTGGTGACTTCCCTGGGCATTCCAGTCGTTGAATATGGCTCGATGTCATCTACTTTGTCACCATCTTTGCCTGATGATTGTCATCCTGGAAGTGGTAGTCATCCTGGAAGAGACTCTTTGCAGTCGGAATCATTATGTTTTGCAAAGTGGAGAGATACTTAGCACTGTTTATCATGCCATCAATCACCTGAAAGCATCCAATGCCATTGGCTGACGTACAGCCCCAGACCATGATTTTTGTCAGATGCTTTACAGCATGCTTTACAGCGGCCCAGGGGCCACATGTATTTTGAAGCCCTCAATATGTTTATCATAATCACAAAAGTAAAATAAAAATTTCTTGATCATATGTCTCTGTAGCTATAAATTATAATATTATTAAGACTTAGCCAAAAGGAAAGATTTATAAACTATAAAGAGTTTTACCTCATGGTCATTTCTTTAATAAGTTGTCATTTTTTTTGAGGCTCTCCAAGTACCTACAAATCCAAAATGTGGCCCTGCAAAGGGTTTGAGTTTGAGACCACTGCTTTACAGTCAAGTCTAGGCACTGTGGTTTGAAAGCCTCATTCTTACATCGTCTTACAAACATGTTGCACTGGCCTCCTATCACACAGAAAGTACTCATCGCTGAAGAGAATGTTTTCCCACATCTCTGGAGTCCACATGCTATACTCCAGGCACTGTCGACGTACTGTTGAGGCATATACATTCACTGAACACATTTCCTGCCACTTGGCTGACAATTCTGGTGATGTGAGCTTACAAACTGCCACTGAGATCCAGCAAGCAACCCTGTCCTCTCGCACAGTGGATTTGCGTGGTCTTCCATTTCAAGCCCTGTCAGTCACATTTCCTATCTTTCTTACTGAGCAAGTGTATGACTGATTGCACTTCACCCTGGCTGCAATTTGCCGGCTTGAATAGCCTTCTTTATTAAGTGCAACCACTGTCACATGTTCTGTTTTTGAAAGACTTAACTTTTCCCATTTTGTGATTATGCGTGTTTGCTGAAATGACATCATTAAAGGAGAGTATTAAAAGCGCATGCGTGGCGTTGGGTGGGTGCCAGTGCCATTTTTTGCCTTATATTCCAGCGAAAGCTGTACAGTGAGTACCCGTGGGTTTAGTGTGTAATTGTTTGATATATAGATTAATGGTATACATTATAATTTACATATTTTTTGTTCACAGTTTAATTTTCAGACCCCTGAAGAAGCCTATGGGGCCCGTAGGGTTGTAAGTCGTAACGAATAATGAGCACCAGCAACATCAATGCACAATTAAAAGCTAAGTGCTGGTTTATGCGCTTCATGGTTGCTTTTTTAACATTCAATATTTATTAGAGCACTTTATGAGTTTGGCTGGCATAAGGCATGTAAAAAGTTTAGCTCATAGCTCGATGAAAAGATACCTCATTCCTGCAACAGTTGGTTCTAACACTTTGAAGAACTAGCGTAGGTGTCTGAAAGCTAAAGAGCTTAAAGATCTATATTGATGACAATCCTCAAAACAAACACCATAGGTTGAAAACAGAGTGATCTAATTGGACTGTTTCGATCCAGTTTTGTCTTTCGTGTCATTTTCAACATTCCGCAATTTGTGTTACAAGTCTTAAATCTGAAGTCCTAAATCAATTTAAAATGTGCAGAGTGATAAGAGCATAAAATTCTGAACACATCAGTATATAATATGCAGCAGTAGGCGTCGGAAATATTGCTGTGATCCAGCAAGAAAAGTGAAGTGGAACAATGTATTACTTGGAGGTGATGCAAAACTTTTGCGCGACTCTGTAGATCTTTGGTTAAAGCCTCCTGCTCTATTAGTTATTTAAAAAATTAAGCAAACCTAAATGAAATGATTCATAAGAGCTTGTGTGTTAAAATGTATAGTTTAGTATTTCCATTTGAGGGCGATAAAAGAATCTAGTTTAAGCATTAGCTTCTATTAAAGGCTGTATAGCATTTGTAATTCGCCCCCCCCTCCCCCATTTGTAATTCGCTGTTTTTTGTGTTTTTTTTTCCACAGCAGTTCTGTGGTGTTCTTGGTCACACATTTATGGAGTTTCTGAAGGGCAGTGGAGACTACTGCCAGGCACAGCATGTCCTCTATGCAGACAAGTGAACTGTAGAAATTCATTACTACTCCACTAAGAAGCCCCCCTAGGAGCAGCGAACCTGGATAAAGAAGTATTAGATTGAATTTGGCAGAGCACTTTACTAAGAAGTTCAGACCTGGATGGGGTAAACCTCGGTGTACTGCCTTTCCTTTTGCCTCAGTATTACTGGATTGAAGAATTGCTGCTTCTTTTTTCTTTTTTTCCCCTTGTTTATTTCACTTCCCATTGCTTTCAACTTCATACTTAAACACCCTAAGAAGTTTCACGAGATATAGTGATCTAGACTAAGTTTCTTTACATCAACATTTTTTTAGTGTTTTTAAGTCTTTTTTTTATAAGTCGAAATGGCTCGAATGAACCGTCCAGCTCCGGTAGAAATTACGTATAAGAACATGAGATTCCTCATCACACACAACCCAACCAATGCAACATTAAACAAATTCATAGAGGTAAGATGTGCACCAAGTTTACATGTTTCACTTATTTTGTGGTAATGAGCCTCTGTTCAGAGGTAACTCGTTTTCTAGTGCAATGTGTCTAGTGGTCCTGAACGCTAGGGTTTTGTATCTGAACCCACAAGTTGCTTGTAGAATGCTTGTCAATCATCTTTTGGATTTCCTCCTTCCTGGGGAGCTGCTCTTATCTTTGCATAAACAAATGGTAGTCTTGACACCTGCCCTGTCTGGATTATATACTAGCCTGCTTAAATCAGATGTTTTGTTGCCTGCCCAGTAGGGTCAGGAATAAAGAATTCACTCATAAGAGCAAAAGAACTATTGGTGCAGGTGGCATACAAGTAAGTGATTCCTTTTTGTTACCATCTTGTTTCATTTAGTTGTGGTTAATTAGCATTTTTCTTTAATGTTTGCATTTAGAGCAGAATAGACTTATGTAGTTTGGGAGTTTCCCCGCACCCCTCTTAATGTTTGCATTCTAGGATTTGCTAGAAGCTTTAGTACTGACTGAGGGGGTGGAGCTCATCCCAGAATGATGGGAGATGGCGCATGAAAACAAACATTTGGCTCTCTACAATCCTCACAACAAATGGGGGGGGGGGAGGGGGTTAACCTGATGGTCAAGACTACCATTCCTGTTTAAAAGAGAGAAAATTAGCAAGGTAAACCTAATCTTTCCATGTTTGTGTATGTGTATAAAATGACACATTTTATTTTGAAAATGCTTTCAGTATACTCCTCTAAATATCTGGAGAGAACACCCCTCTATAATCTATATTAGGAGTGGTACCCATTAGCTGCAAAACTTCAAATATCAATTCTCAAAGTAAAGGCTGACATGATCTTTTTTCCAGTTTTGCTTGAAAATTAGCTAGTTCATCAGCAGTACATGAATGAGAAGTAGATGTTTAATTTATGATGGGCAGCAATTATTTGATCTGATCTTTCATGTCTTATGCTAAGATAACTAGATTGGAAGAGATTAGACATTACTATTGGGTTCTCTTTCACATCTGGGCCATTCCATGTCAAGTGGTCTAGGCTTCCCCACTTGACCATATTGTAAATTGATGAAATTTTTATTGGAAGTACACTTCCAATGAATATGTGCAATGTTTTAGAGCAGGGTCTCAACTTCCAAAGTTAGGAGTCTAGTTATTGGGGCCACTTTTTTCGTTCCATGGAAAATAGTGAAAAAAGTCTTTGGTTCAGATTGTGGAAAGGATAATGCTCGACCAAGCTAAGTCCATATTTCTAGTTTAACTTGTGTTGAATCCAAATATACCATTCAGATCATTGGTGCATGCTTTGGTGTATCACTGGGGGGACCACAGCATTAATGAAAGTTTGTTGTGGAATGCACAGGCAAATATTTCACACACCATAGCTCCTTAACAGAGATAACACAGGACTCTGATTTTAGGACCTGAAAGATTATGGCCAGTTACTGCCCCATAAACTTTTTTTAGGCACATTACACTTTTTTTAATACAAGATAAATATCTATCACATCACAACTGTACATCCTCCAGGGACTGAAAAGACCACAAGAGACTGAAGCTGCCTAGCTTGCAGACAGTGCTCTGCTTTAATTACCAGCACTGCCGATTATGAAAATTTACAGCAGAGGTGCCCAAAAGATCAATTGCAAAGGCAATGCGAGTCAAGTCGTAGAGCCTGCAATAGACTCGTGTTGCCTTGCGTTCTGTTCTCCTTGTTTCCCCGATGCCAGGCACATACAAGCGCCGTGCCCACAGCCTTCCCGCCCAACATCAATTCTGACATCAGAGAGGAAGTTCTGAGCCAGCCAGTCGCTGCATGGCTGGCCCAGAACTTCCTCTCAGACGTCATAATTGATGTTGGGAAGGAAGGCTGTGTGCATGGCGTTTGTATGCGCCTGGCGTTGGGGGAGCAGGGAGAAATGGAGAAAGGAAGGGGAGAAATTTGGGGTTGGATAGTATTGCCTTATATTGCAGAGGATCAGTATGACTGTTTATTTTGGGGGTGGGGATTTGGCTATCTGGTTTATTTGCCATTGTGAAAATTCAATAAAACGTGTAAAAATAAAAAGGGGAGGGGGCAGGGAGAGATGTTGGTTGGGGAGTGGAATGAGGCCTGGAGGCAGGGAGAAAGAAATATTGGATTTACAGTCATAAGAAGGAAGTGCAAACCAGAGACTCATGAAATCACCAGACAGCAAAGGTAGGAAAAATGATTTTATTTTAAATTTAGTGATCAAAATGATCAATCTGCAGTCTATATTTTGCACTAGGACCCCCTTTTTACTAAATGGGAATAACAGTTTTTAGCGCAGGGAGCCTACGAGCGTTGGGAGCAGTGCGGGACATTCAGCACTCCCTGTGCTAAACGGCTATCGTGGTTTAGTAAAAGAGAAGGTGGTATTTGTTTGTATAGTTGTTACTGAGGTGATATTGCATATTTTAGTCATATGCCTTGACCTTTTAGAAACACCCCCCCCTCCCCCCCGGATATAAATAATTAACATTTTCTCTGCATACAGTGTGCTTTTTTAAAAAAATTTTGTTAGATCATTTTGACTCATTTTAAAAGTAGCTCGCAAGCCAAGAAAGTGTGGCCACCCCTGGTTTAGAGGGAAGAAAGGATGAACAAACTGACCATGGGGGAGGGAGGAAAGGGGTGGTGGTTCTCCAATCAGGTGGTAGGCAGAGGCAGCCACAGGTGGTGGCAAGTCAGCTCTCCAGGGAGGGCAGTGGTGGCAAGGGCTGCTCTCCCAAGGTGGGGTGGGGGAGCTGCTGCAAGGGCAGCGCTCTGGGAAGGCAGTGACTGCAAGGCAGCTGTTTTTTTGGAGGAAAAAAAACAGCACACTTTAGAATATTGGTTAGGGGAGGGCAATTCTGGATGGGCGTGGGGGAGGAGAGAATTGTGTTAAAATTAATGCAGTTATCCTTTTAACTCATCAACACATTAAATGTACAGCCCTAGTTATTAGGGATATAAGAATGGGGGTGGAGTGGTAGTGTCCTATACGATTCCTCATGGGCTGGTTGGCTATCTTCCCCTTCAGCTGGTAGAGCTCCTTAAAGGGGGTGGAGGTGGCTGTCTATTCCCTTCCTCTTTGAAAAGAGGATTAAAGATTTGTAGGGGGAAATTCAACCAGTGAGCCTTGGGTGGATACTGGAGTAGTTGTGCAAAATTACCCCAGCAGTAACACAAGATCCTGAGCTTCAATAATCCATTATTCTAGTGCAATAGGTGAAACATTCTAGGCCTGGGATCCCAAAGTCCCTCCTTGAGGGCCGCAATCCAATCGGGTTTTCAGGATTTCCCCAATGAATGTGCATGAGATCTATGTGCATGCACTACTTTCAATGCATATTCATTGGGGAAATCCTGAAAACCTGACTGGATTGCAGCCCTCAAGGAGGGACTTTGAGATCCCTGTTCTAGACAATAGGTTATTTCCACATATTCCCATGCTCTGCAGAAGGAATCCACTCTGGATTTTTCACTCTGCCTCTGTAGTACTTCACTGATTGGGTTAGTGCCTTCTACAGTCTTTCCTTTTGCATGCATGTCTGCAACTATGTTCTGCTCTCCCCATTCGTCCCCTTTGCAGGTATTTTCATGTTTGAAGTAAATTTGGAGCTTTGCCTGCTTGAGAATTCAGACTTAAGTCTTTACTTGACAGGCTGATCCCTTTTGGGAATCTATTAGCTAGTTTGCATAGTTTTCCTTGGAGTTCAGGGCTGTTCCTTAAGGTCTCACATTCTGTTAAGCAGGGGTCAAGCACAGACTGTTAGGCATGCTTAGGGGGCTCAGCGGTGTTCCGCAGCATGCTGGCTGTGTTCGTGTCTCCACCCATCCTGGTGCGCATACAGTGATCTGCTGGGGTAGAGGCATAGTCAACTTTGAGAGCAGTCCCAACATTATCCCAGGAAAAGCAGGCAGCCTATTCTCACATATGGGTGATGTCACTGACGGAGCCTCGATGCAGATGCCTCGCAAGCAGACTTGCTTGAAGAAACTAGAAGTGTCGAGTCAGCCGCACCGCACATGCGCGAATGCCCGCCCAGCACAGGGTGCGTCTCCTCAGTTCTCAGTTTCTGCGGAGCTGAGAAGTCCATCTTTGACTCTTTGCGTTTAACTTACCGTATTTTCACGTAGATAACGCGCACACGGGTATAGCGCGCAGGAAACCGGCATATATGTAAAAAAAAAATTTATATACCGCGCATGCTGCCCCGACTCTCCTTTCGCCCGCCCCGACTCTCTGGCCACTCTCCTTTCCCCTGCCCCGACCCTCCTCTCCCCCTTGAAGTCCTGTCCCCACCCTGAAAGCCTGATGGCCCCCCCCCCTGACGTCCGATTCACCCCCCCCCCCCCCCCCCCCGCAGGACCGCTCGGAACTATGTAAAAAAAAATTTGTACAATGCGCTCACGCGTATAACACACAAGATTATGCACGGTTTGTAAAAACCGTGTATAACGCGCTCATTATATGCATGAAAATACGGTACTTACTTTGTGCCTTCTCTCACCGCGGTTTGTTATTTTTCTTCTCAAATCACTGTACTTACCTGCTCGGCTGCAGCCCAGGGGCTTCGACCTTGCAGCAGCTGTTTTTCCTTCTATGTCCCAGCCAGCGACAGGCTTCAAGAAGTGTAGCCAGTGTTAGCGTGCGATTTCTCTCACGGACCCACACAGCTGGTGCCTCAAGTGCCACAACATCACCCAAAGTCGTGCGAGCGCTGTTCTACTCTTCAACCTCGAGCCCTTAAACTTCGACCACTTCCTCGACTCCGAAGCCAACCTCGGTCTCGCCTTTGACAGAGGGCCCTCCTGCCTCCACTGCTTTGACCTCGAGCCTCATCAGACCTTCCTCATTTGCAGCGGCTCTTTCCTTGACGTCTGCTGTATCTTCCCCTGTATCCTCAGGTCAGATAACTCAGGAGACAGTTCCACCGGTGGTGCTTAAAGTGCCTAAGACGTCTAAGTCGAAGCACATTTCCACTGCCTCGATGGAACCTCCAGCCAAGGCAGGTGGTCTGGTTTCAGACACGGATCCATCCTTGCCAACTTCTTTCCAGACCATGTTAGAGCAACAATTTGTTCAGTTCCTCACCAAAATGGGACCAAAGCTAGCTACTCTAATCCAGCCTGGGCATTCTGCAGACTCCCGCGAGGTTGAGCCTCTTCCTATGCCTCAGTCTGAGTCTACACACTCTATGCAGGGAGCATAGTCTCTGCGAGTCTGGCATCTAAGCATGTGAAGCAAGGAGCAGATTCTTTGCAAGTGCCTTGGCAGGAATCCTCACACTCCATACAAGGAGCAGAGTCTTTGGGAGTGCATCGAGATTCCTCCATCAAGCCTCTGGAGCTTCGATCTACAGCCTCCAGTCCTATCCATTCTTTGGCATCGGCTGCTTCTCTCTCCGGGGTGAAGTCTCCTCAATCTTCGAGATCTGCTTCAAAGGCATCCTTCCAGGCATAATTCTTCTTCTAAAGAGCGTCCTTCTTCAACTAAGCCTCGATCTACTAGACCGCCGACTCCTCTATCGAGGTCTCCACTTCCACACCTCGAAGACTCAGCGGTTTCGATTGCCTCATCCAAGTCTCCCTATTCTTTTGATGCCTTTTTTCCAGCCGAAGCTTCATTTTCGACCCAGGCTGCCTCAACGACCTAGAGTCCTTCTCGAGGCAAGGCATTACCAGATCGGCTGTCTTTCTCCTCTTTTCTTTGTCAGATAGCTGTTGACTTGGACCTTCAATTGGATACTGGTTCCAAATACTCTAAGTATCTCGAAGTTGGTCATCTTCCTCAACCTCCGGTAGAGTTACTTAAGCTTCCTCTTCACAAGCTTCTGACTCAAACTTTTACCAGATGCTTGGAGACTCCTTATGCAATTCCAGTTTTTCCAGATATAAAACTCTCCATTGTAAAGGATTTGAGAATTCAGTTATCTCACCAATCCCTACTTGTGGAGTATTCTTTGAAAAGATCCCATCCTTCCAAGGTTTATGCTACCATATCTCCTGGAAGGGAAAACTATGGACAAATTTGAACGTCTGATCTATCAAAATGCCATGATGTCCTCTAAAGTCCTCTTACAATTTCCATTTTGTCACTTATTTTGAGTTCCTTATTTCTCTTTTGCCTAAATTTCTTAGTTATTTAGATACTCAAAATCAATTTGAATTTCAAGAAGTAATCGCTTCTCTATCACAACTCAGATTACATCTACTTCAGTCTTCTTATGATGCCTTTGAGTTGTCTGCCTGGGTGGCTTCTTGCTTTGTAGCAATGCGTTGCCTTTCCTGGCTTCGTACCATTCACATGGATTCTAATCTTCAGGACCGCTTGGCTAATATTCCTTGTGCAGGCAATGACCTCTTCGATGAATCTATTGAGGCAGCCACCAAGAAATTGTCTGAGCATGAAAAATCCTTTGCTTCTATTGTCAGACCTAAGCCAAAGCCAGCTCCTGCCAAGCCTGCACGCCCTCCTCCTATTTACCAGAGGCGTTTTGCTCCGAAGACAGCTCCTTACACTCGCCCTCCTACCAAGAAACAGCAGAATCGGAAGCAGCAGAAATCTCAACCTGCACCTAAGGCTACACAGCCTTTTTGACTGTTTAAAGCAGAGTATAACCTCCACCGTTCTGTCTCTCCCCTTTCTTCCCTCTATTGGAGGTAGTCTCCATCATTTTTACCACCGATGGGAGACAATCACATCCGACCTCCTGGGTGCTGTCCATCAGGGAAGGATACTCTCTTCATTTCACTCGGGTTCCACCAGAGCTTCCTCCAAGAGAACATAAGAACTGCCGCTACTGGGTCAGACCAGTGGTCTATCATGCCCAGCAGTCCGCTCACGCGGCGGCCCTCTGGTCAAAGACCAGCGCCTTGACTAAGACTATCCCTATCAGCTTATGTCCTTGTTCAGCAGGAACTTGTCTAACTTTGTCTTGAATCCCTGGAGGGTGTTTCCCCTATGACAGACTCCAGAAGAGCGTTCCAGTTTTCCACCGCTCTCTGGATGAAGAACTTCCTTACGTTTGTACGGAATCTATCCCCTTCCAACTTTAGAGAGTGCTCTCTTGTTCTCCCCACCTTGGAGAGGGTGAACAACCTATCTTTATCTACTAAGTCTATCCCCTTCAGTACCTTGAATGTTTCAATCATGTCCCCTCTCAATCTCCTCTGTTCAAGGGAGAAGAGGCCCAGTTTCTCTAATCTTTAGCTGTACAGCAGCTCCTCCAACTCCTTAACCATCTTAGTCGCTCTTCTCTGGACCCTTTTGAGTAGTACCTTGTCCTCCTTCATGTATGGCGACCAGTGCTGGACACAGTACTCCAGGTGAGGGCACACCATTGCCCGGTATAGCGGCATGATAACCTTCTCCGATCTGCTCGTGATCCCCTTTTTTATCATTCCTAGCATTCTGTTCACCCTTTTCGCCGCTGCACATTGCGTGGATGGCTTCATCGACTTGTTGATCAGAACTCCTAAGTCATTTTCCTGGGAGGTCTCTAAGTATCGCCCCGGACATCCTGTATTCGTACATGAGATTTTTATTACCGACATGCATCACTTTACACTTGTCCACTTTGAACCTCATCTGCCATGTCGAAGTCCATTCCTCAAGCCTGATTGTCACGTTGCAGATCTTTGCAATCCGCCTGCGTATTCACTACTCTGAATAACTTTTATCGTCTGCAAATTTAATCACCTTGCTCGTCATACCTATGTCCAGATCATTTATAAAGATGTTGAAGAGCACGGGTCCAAGCACCAAGCCCTGTGTCACCCCACTGGTGATGCTCTTCCTTTCCGAGTATTGTCCGTTTACCCCCACTTTGTTTCCTATGCTCCAGCCAGGATTCCGTGGCTCGCAATTTTCCGAAGTAGTCGTTCATGCGGAACCTTGTCAAACGCCTTGTGAAAGTCCAGGTAAACAATGTTGACCGGGTTGCCCTTGTCTATCTGCTTGTTCACTCTCTCGAAGAAGTGCAGCAAGTTTGTCAAACAAGATCTGCCTTTGCTGAAACCGTGCTGGCTGGTCCTCATCAGATCGTGTCCATCAAGGTGATCAATTATGTGGTCCTTTATCAGCTCTTCTACCATCTTTCCCGGTACCGAGGTCAGACTCACTGGTCTATAGTTTCCCAGGTCTCCCCTCGAACCTTTTTTGAAGATTGGCGTAACATTTGCCACCTTCCAGTCTTCCGTAATCTTCCCATTTTGATAGATAGATTTGGCTATTAGTTGAAGCAGACCAGCTATGGTCCCTTTCAGTTCCTTGATAACTCTCGGATGGATGCCATCCGGTCCCAGGGATTTATTGCTCTTGAGCCTATCAATCTGCCTACATACCTCTTCTGATGGTTTCCGGTACACTAGGCATATCCTCTTGGGTAAATACAGATGATAAAAAAAACGTGTTCAGTCTGTCAGCGATAGCCTTGGCCTCCCTTATCGCTCCCTTTATTCCTTGGTCATCCAGCGGTCCCACTGCCTCCTTCGCAGGTCGTTTCCCTTTAATATATCAAAAGAACGGCTTGAAGTTTTTCGCCTCCTTGGCAATTTTTTCCTCAGTCTTTAGCCCCTTTCACTGCCTTATGGCACCTGCGTTCATGTTTGTGCTTATTCCAGTTTTCGTCTAGGTGTTTGATCTTTTCCATTCCTTAAACGAGGTTTTTTGTCTCTGATCGCTTCCTTAACTTCTATAGTGAGCCACGTCGGTTCTTTATTCTTTTTCCTCTGATCCCTTGTTGATACGCGGTATATATAGATTTTTGTGCCTCGTTGAATGTATCTTTAAAAAGAGACCAAGCTTGCTCTAGCGTCTTCACAGTGTTTATTTTCTTAATCTTCTTCCCCACCATGTGCCTCATCCCTTCATAATTCCCTTTTTGGAAGTTTAGTGCCATGGCTGTCATTCTGGACCGGTGTATTGTCCCTGTTTCCAGGTGGAAGCGGATCATATTGTGATTGCATTTTCCCAGCGTCCCTTCTACTTCTACATCCTGTGCTGGTCCTTGCAGCCCATTTAGAATTAAGTCTAGAATTGCGTTTCCTCTCGCGTTTTCCTTGACAAGTTGTTCCAGGAAGCAATCGCCTAAAGTTTCCAGGAACTTGGTCTCTAGCACAGCCGGAGGTGCCGAGGTTCCATTTTATCCTCGGATAGTTGAAGTCGCCCATTATAACTGCATTGCCTCCTTTGCAGTTGCGTTTAATCTCATCAGTCATTTCTTCAATTTCTTCCGACTGCCCTGGGGGTCAGTAGTAGATGCCTATCTTCGTTTCCGGTCCATTTGTTCCTGGAATTTTGACCCATAGACTCTAACCTATCCATCTGTTGTGGCATGTTCTCTCCAGTAGATTCAATTCCCTCTTTGACATATATGGCAATGCCTTCTCCTTTTTGTCTCTGCGGTATAGTTTGTATCCCAGTAGCATCGTGTCCCATACGTTTTCATCAGTCCACCATGTTTCTGTGATGCCGATGTCAACAGTATCCTTTTGTGCCACAGCTTCTAATTCACCCATCTTATTTCTAAGGCTCCTTGCATTCGTATACATGCACAAAGTGTTGCAGCCTGTTCCCTTCTTTCGTGCCCTTCCCTCTTGTGTCCCTTTTTAGTCTGTCTTGTCTGTGATCTGGCGAGTCTTCCCCTCCCTTTTCCTGCACAGTATTCTCCAGGTATACCGGTTCCTGAATCATCGGCTCTCTGTCTTGGTCGACTGTCGGCTTTTCACTTCTTCCTAGTTTAAAAGCTTCTCAACTTCTCTCTTGATATTGCTTGCAAGTAGCCTCGTTCCGTCTCTGCTGAGGTGGAGTCCATCCTTCCTGTACAGCTTGCTCTTACCCCAGAACGTCATCCAGTTGCGCACGAAGTGGAATCCCTCTTTCTCACACCAGCACCGCATCCACGCATTGACTGCTTGCAGCTCCATCTGTCTCTTCTCATCTGCTCTGGGTACCGGCAGGATCTCCGAGAATGCTATCCTCTGCGTTCTGGTCTTCAGCTTCCTTCCTAGCGCCCGGAACTGGTCCTTCAGTACATCTCTGTTGTAGTTCCTGTTGCTCATATTGTTCGTTCGTTCCCACATGGATCACCACTGCCGTATCTTCTTGTTCCACGATGTCGATCCTGTCGATGCGGCTCACTATGTCTTCTACCTTGGCTTCTGGTAGGCAGGTCATCGTCTTCCTCCCGCTATGTGGCTGTTGATTTGTCTGTTGATGGAGTCCCCCATGATGATTGCTGTCTTCTCTTGATTCTCTAGCCACAGGTCCGTGTCCCTGGTGTACTCCTTCTCTCCAGCCGTAGATCCGTGTCCTCATCTTCCCTCATCTTGGCGTTGGCTCGCACCGGACTTGTCTTCTTGCGGGTTCCCTCCGCTGCCTCCAGATCCAGCTGCTGTGTTGTCCTGCTGGCGGTCCTCACTCTGTAGATATGTCCCGGCAGTTCCACTGTTGCTGGCGATTTTTCAGTCTCCCTGTATGCCTCCTCTATGAATTTCTCCAGCTCTCAGACCTCTTCTTTGATGGTTTCCTCTGGCATGATGTTCTCTGCATCCTTGTCCTTCTCCTCCTCCACTGCTCGAAGTGCCTCCAGTTCCAGTATTCTGCCCTCCAGGAGTATGACTTGTTTCTTCAAGCTCTCCAGTTCTCTGCATCGTGCACAAACGTAAGACTGCCTCCCAGAGGGAGGGTGATACATATGGCATATGGTGCAAAACACTGGGTAGCTCAGTGTATCCTTCAGTCCATCCCAGACCACCCTTCTTCAGGAAGCTCAAGCTCTGCTTCGTCTCCATGCCATCGAACCAGTTCCTTTGGAACAGCAGAACAGGGATTTTTACTCCTGTTACTTCCTTGTTCCGAAGAAGACTGGCGATCTGCAACCCATTCTGGATCTCAGGGCTCAATAAATTTTTAGTCAAAGAGAAATTTTTAATGTTGTCCCTAGCATCCCTTTATCCCCTTCGAGATCAGAACGACTGGTTATGCTCTCTGGATCTCAAGGAGGCCTACACTCATTTCCCATTCATCCAGTCTCCTGTCAATATCTCAGATTTCGGGTGGGGAATTTGCATTTTCAATAGAGTGCTGCCCTTTGGCCTGGCTTCCTCTCCCAGAGTGTTCACCGAGTGCCTGGTAGTGGTAGCAGCAGCTCTACGGAACCATGGTCTTCAGGTATTTCCCTACCTGGATGACTGGCTCAAAAATTCAACATCTCAGGGATTTATTGTAGTGACCCAACGGACTACGTGGTTCCTACAATGTTTGGGATTCGAAATCAACTTTCCCAAATCCAACTTCAGCCCTCTCAGAATCTACAATTCTTCAGAGCTGTTCTGGATACTATCCAACTCAGCGCATTCCTTCTGCAACAATGCCTGGAAGCTCTCCTTCAACTCTGTCATACAGTGTCTTCCTGCTCTTCCATCTCAGCAAGACACATGATGGTACTACTAGGTCACATGGCCTCCACAGTACACGTGACTCCTTTTGCCAGACTTCACTTCAGAATTCCTCAGTGGACCCTGGCATCTCAATGGATGCAGGTTTGCGACCCACTTTCTTGACTCATAAGTCACTCCTTCATTGAAGCGGTCTCTCCGTTGGTGGATGCTCTGCTCCAATCTCTCCAGAGGCTTGCTTTTTCAAACGCCCCCCCCCCCCCCCATCAGAAGGTCCTCACGACAGATTCTTTATCCTACGCTTGGACGCTCATCTTGATGGTGTCCGTACACAAGGCCACTGGACCAGTACGGCTCGTCAATGTCACATCAATCTGTTGGAACTCAGAGCGATTTTCAAGGCTCTCAACGCTTTTCAACATATTCACGACCAGATAGTCCTCATTCGGATGGACAACCAAGTCACCATGTATTATGTCAACAAACAGGGAGGGACGGGATCTTCCTCTCTTTGTCAAGAAGCTCTGAAGGTTTGGGACTGGGCAATCCGCCACAACACCTTCCTCAAAGTTGTCTACATCCAAGGGGCGAAAAATTGCTTGGCGGACAACTTGAGTGGTCTTCTGCAACCTCACGAATGGACACGCCATTCCTCGCCTCGTCATCACATTTTTTCACAGTGGGGAACGCCTTGGATCTCTTTGCAGCTCCCCACAACCACAAACTGCCTCGGTTCTCCTCCAGGATATATTCTCCTCATCGCCTCGAGGCAGATGCTTTTCTTCTGGAATGGAAGAATCTCTTCCTGTATGCATTCCCTCTCATTCTCAAGACTCTGGTCAAGTTGAATGATCATGCCACCATGATTCTTATTGCTCCTCAGTGGCTGGGACAACCTTGGTACTCCCTTCTACTTCAAGCGGAGCTTCCCAGTCTACTGCACAGAGTGTCATATGTACGACTACCTCCCCTCCGGGAGGCAGGCGTACATATGCAGTCGGTGTCAGGAACTGGAAAGCCTGAAGAATGAGGTCGGGAGACTGCAGGTCAAGGTCCAGGAGCTGGAGGGGCTCCGTGCTTTAGAAGAACCGTGCTGGGCAACTGAGGACCCCACCAGAGACAGCCACATTGAGGAGCAAGTTAGGGAGCTCAAGAAATTCATCGAGGAGGCCTGCAGGATGGTGGGGGTACAGGATCACCAGCAAGTCGGACTGGACCCAACTGATGAAAGACAGAATCCACCAGATGGAGGACGGAATCCACCAGACGCCGGGGGAGAAGGACTTTGTGGAATACCCGAGCAGAGAGAGGAGGCCAAGACCCACCAGAACTCTGAGGGAGAAGTAGAGGACCACACCAAAGATACAGACTTAAGACCAAAAAGGAAACTGAAGAAGGGGAAATCTGCAGTCATAGTGGGTGACTCAATCCTGAGAGAAGTTGACAGTCACGTAGCAGGAGGGAGAGAGGACCGGCTAGTGACATGTCTCCCAGGGGCAAGAACGAAGGACATCACTGACAGAATCGAGAGGATCCTGGAAGGAGCGGAGACAGAGGAGACAGCGGTGATAATCCACGTTGGAACAAACGACGTCAGCAGAAGAAATTACAGCAGGACTACACTAACCGAGCAGTTCCAGACCCTGGGAAGGAAGTTGAAGCTGAGGACACGGAAGATAGCTTTCTCAGAGATCCTGCCAGTACCGAGGGCAGATGTAAGGAGGCAGACCGAGCTGCAAGCCATAAACGCATGGCTGAGGAGATGGTGCGAAGAGGAAGGCTTCCACTTTGTAAGGAACTGGTCAACTTTTTGGGGTAAGAACAAGCTCTACAGGAAGGACGGACTGCACCTGAGCATGACAGGAACAAGAATGCTGGCAAATAACGTCAAGAGCACAATAGACAAGGCTTTAAACTGAGGAGAAGGGGAAAGCTGACAGTCTATCTGGTGTCGACGCTTCGGGAAGGAATATCAAAGGAAGATACTGAAAGGGAAAAATGCAAAGTAGGCCTCCAAGGCAAGCGGGAAAATTGCAAAAAAGGACTCAAAGACGAACTACAGGAGTTCAAGGAACAAGTGAAATTAGAGAGCGAAAAGAAGGAAAAACAGCAGGAACTAAAAGGACATGCAGAAATGAGGAAGACAGCTGAGGACAAAGAAATCACACCATGGGAAGGGGAAGAACAAAATGTGACTCAGGGGCTGGCACCCCAAGAAGGGGACGACAAGAGAATCAACCCACAAGGAAGAACAACAGGGAAAGTAAAAAACCAAAACTTAAATTGCTTGTACGCCAATGCAAGGAGTCTACGGACCAAAATGGGAGAGCTGGAAGTCATGGCCAACAAAGAGGACCTAGACATAATTGGAATCACAGAAACATGGTGGTCTGAGGACAACAAATGGGACGTAGTACTACCAGGTTATAAACTCTATAGGAAAGACAGGACATGTAAGAAGGGAGGAGGAATAGCGCTATACATAAAGGACTCCATTCACTCGACCAGGATGGATACGGCAACAAGGGCAGAAGGTTTGGAATCGCTATGGGTTAAGTTACCAGGAAGAAAGGGAGCCGACACAAAATTGGGACTTTATTATCGCCCACCTGGACAGCCAGAAACAAGTGACAATGACCTAGAAGCAGAATTGAGGCAGGAATGCAAAAGCGGAAGGGTGACGGTTATGGGAGACTTCAACCACCCTGGGATAGACTGGAGCATTGGACACTCCAGCAGCGCGAGGGAAACAAAGTTCCTGGAGGCTGTGAGGGATTGCTTCTTGGAGCAGCTGGTCCAGGAGCCGACACGAGGAGATACCACTCTTGACCTAATCCTCAACGGTCTAGGGGGCCCCGCAAATGAGGTGGTAGTAGTAGGGCCACTAGGAAACAGTGATCACAACATGATCCAGTACAAACTAGAAATGGGAACATCAAAAGTGAAGAGAACCACAGCGATGGCACTCAACTTCAGAAAAGGGAACTACAAAGCTATAAGGAAAATGGTGAGACATAAACTCAGAAACAGCTCACGGAAGATGGAGACCGTAGAGAAAGCCTGGTCCCTACTCAAGAACACGGTGCAAAAAGCACAAAACATGTACATCCCCAGGTTTAGGAAAGGGCGCAAACAGAATCAAACAAAAAACAAGGTGTGGATAACGAAGTGAAGAAGGCGATAAGCGACAAGAAATCATCATTCAGAAAATGGAAAAAGGACCAAACTGAGGAAAACCGGAAGGAACACAAAAAACACCAGAAAGAGTGCCACCGAGTGGTTAGGGAAGCAAAAAGAGAATACGAAGAGAAGCTGGCTGGGGAGGCGAGAAACTTCAAACCGTTCTTTAGGTACGTGAAGGGGAGGCAACCGGCAAGGGAGGAAGTGGGACCATTGGATGATGGAACCAGAAAGGGAGTGGTAAGAGAGGAAAAAGAGGTAGCAGACAGGTTAAACAAGTTTTTCTCGTCGGTCTTCACGAGCGAGGACACATCCAATGTACCAGAACCTGAGGAGATTATAAGTGGGGATCTAGATGAAAAGCTGGAGCGAATAGAAGTAAGCCATGAGGACGTCCTACGACAGATAGATAGATTAAAAAGCGACAAATCACCGGGCCCGGATGGAATCCACCCATGGGTACTAAAAGAACTGAGAAAGGAAATAGCGGAAACACTCCAGCAAATATGTAATCTATCATTGAAAACTGGGGAGATCCCGGAGGACTGGAAAATAGCAAATGTCACGCCTATCTTTAAGAAAGGATCAAGAGGAGACCTGGGAAACTACAGGCCGGTGAGCTTGACTTGCGGTTCCGGGTAAGATGATGGAAGCACTTATTAAGGACAGCATCTGCGAGCACATGGAAAAAAATGGGCAGCTGAGGGAGAGCCAACATGGCTTCTGCAAGGGAAGGTCTTGCCTCACAAACTTACTACATTTCTTTGAGGGAATAAACAGCCAGATAGACAAAGGGGAACCCATAGACATAATTTACCTCGACTTCCAAAAAGCTTTCGACAAGGTACCCCACGAACGGCTGCTTAGGAAGCTGTGGAACCACGGAGTGGAGGGGGATGTATACCGATGGATTAAACACTGGTTGGCGGGCAGAAAACAGAGGGTTGGAGTGAAGGGCAAATACTCAGACTGGCAACGGGTCACGAGCGGAGTTCCGCAGGGGTCGGTGTTGGGACCGCTCCTGTTCAATATATTTATAGACGATCTGGAGACAGGGACGAAATGTGAGGTTATCAAATTTGCAGATGACACCAAATTCTGCAGCAGGATTAGAACCACGGAAGACTGTGAAAACCTGCAAAGGGACCTAACGAAGCTGGAAGAGTGGGCCAAAAAGTGGCAGATGCGTTTTAATATAGAGAAATGCAAGGTCATGCATGTTGGGAAAAAGAACCCGATGTTCAGCTATACAATGGGGGGAACATTGCTAGATGTAAGTACCCTTGAAAGAGACCTGGGTGTGCTGGTGGATACAACAATGAAAGCATCAGCACAGTGCGCGACAGCCTCAAAGAAAGCAAACAGAATGCTGGGTATCATCAAGAAGGGTATCACGACCAGGACAAAGGAAGTCATCATGCCACTGTACCGTGCAATGGTGCGCCCGCATCTGGAGTACTGTGTCCAGTATTGGTCGCCGTACCTCAAGAAGGACATAGCATTGCTTGAGGGGGTCCAGAGAAGAGCGACGAAAATGGTAAGAGGTATGGAAAACCTTTCATATGCCGACAGGCTAGAACAGCTGGGGCTGTTCTCCCTGGAAAAGAGGAGACTTAGAGGAGACATGATACAAACTTTCAAGATCCTGAAAGGCATAGATAAGGTAGACAGGGACAGATTCTTCAGACTGTGGGGAACAACAAGTACAAGGGGGCACTCGGAGAAACTGAAAGGGGATAGGTTTAGAACCAATGCCAGGAAGTTCTTCTTCACCCAGAGAGTGGTGGACACATGGAACGCATCCCGGAGGTTGTGGTGGGGCAGAAGACACTACAGGGATTCAAAGAAGGTTTGGATAAATTCTTGAAGGAAAAGGGGATTGAAGGATACAGATAGAAGTAAGGATAGTTTTTTTTAGGGCAGGGAACACTTGACAGGTCATGGACCTGATGGGCCGCCGCGGGTGCGGACCGCTGGGTGCGATGGACCTCTGGTCTGATCCCGGTGGAGGCAACTTCTTATGTTCTTATGTTCTTAACTCAGCAGCAGGGAGTCATACCTTCTACCAGTTTTTCCATCTCTGCTTACACAATCGGGGATCTCTGCTTCATCCCAACCTGCAGTTTCTACACATGACAGCTTGGTACCTCTCAACATGACTCCTCTTCAGTTTTGTCAACTTGTCAGACATTTTAGAGGCTTCTAGGAAGCCTACCACTAGACAATGCTATCACCAAAAATGGACTACGTGGTGTTTCTCATAAGGAGCCTCAACATTCCTCCTTATCTTCTGTTTTGGATTACCTTTTGCACTTATCCACTTCTGGTCACAAATTTACATCGATCTGAGTCCATCTCAATGCAATTGCAGCTTTCCATCAGCCTATTGAAGGGAAACCCTTCTCTGCTCATCCGGTGGCTTCCAGATTCATGAAAGGACTTTTCAGTGTCAAACCTTCTCTCAAACCTCCTCCTGTGGTTTGGGACCTCAATGTTATTCTTGCTCAATTGATGAAGCCTCCATTTGAACCAATGTCTACAGCTCATCTGAAGTATCTCACTTGGAAAATGATGTTTCTTATTGCCCTCGCTTCTGCTCGAAGAGTCAGTGAGCTTCAAGCTTTAGTTGCTGATCCACCTTTCACTTGTCTTCCATCATGACAAGGTGATCCTCCGTACTCATCCTAAATTCCTCCCTAAGGTGGTATCGGAATTTCATCTCAACCAATACATTATTCTTCCAGTGTTTTCCAAAGCCTCATTTTCATTCTGGAGAAGTTGCTCTTCATACTCTGGACTGTAAACGTGCTTTGGCCTTCTATTTGGAACGCACCAAACCACACAACGCTCCTCAACATTTTTGTTTCTTTCGATCCGAACAAGTTGGGACATCCTATCTCTAAGCATACTATCTTCAACTGGATGGCTGCTTGTATTTCCTTCTGCTACGGCCGGACTGGATTACAACTACAGGGTAGAGTCGCAGCCCATAAAGTCAGAGCAATTGCAGTTTCAGTAGCTTTCCTCAGATCTACACCTATTGAGGAAATTTGCAAGCCTGCTACTTGGTCCTCAGTTCATACATTCACTTCTCACTATTGTCTGGATGTTTTCGCCAGATGGGATGGCCATTTTGGCCAGAGAGTATTACAAAACTTATTCTCCTAGCTTGGAGGTCACCCATATGTGAGAATAGGCTGCCTGCTTGTCCTGGGATAAAGCAGTTACTTACCGAACAGTTATCCAGGGACAGCAGGCAGCTATTCTCACAACCCAACCACCTCCCCTGGTTGGCTTCTCTGCTAGCTATCTGAACTGAGGAGACGCGCCCTGTGCTGGGCGGGAAGGCACTCACACATGTGCGGTGCAACTGACTTGAAACTTCTAGTTTCTTCAAGCAAGTCTGCTTGCGAGGCTTCCGCATCGAGGCTCAGTCGGTGACGTCACCAATATGTGAGAATAGCTGCCTGCTGTCCCTGATAACACCTGTTACGGTGGAAACGCCACCTTGGATTTGGTCCTAAATGTTATTACTGGTCAGGCAAAAGAAGTAGAAGTCGCGGTCCCACTTGGGATGAGCGATCACAACATTATCAACTTTAAATTTGACATCGGGAAGGAGAAACGTACCAAAACCTTAACCACGACCTTCAACTTTAAAAAAGGAAGATATGATAGCATGAGAGCCATGGTAAAAAAAAGGCTCAAGAAAAGGATGGATAAAATCAAAACGGTACATCAGGCATGGTCCCTACTGAAAAATACTATCACGGAAGCACAAAATCTCTACATTCCACAGATCACCAAAGGACGGAAAAATAAAGGCAAAGGAGAACTGGCATGGCTTACTAAAGAGGTGAAGGATGCCCTAAGAGAAAAAAAGAACTCCTTTAAAAAATGGAAACACACAAAAACAACAGTAGCTTGGAACAAACACAAAGATGATCAGAAGAAATGTCACAAGGCAGTGAGGGATGCCAAAAAGAACTATGAGGAGAAAATAGCGCAAGAGGCCAAGAATTTCAAGCCCTTCTTTAGATACGTAAAAGGAAAACCCCCTGCAAAAGAGGCGGTGGGACTGCTGCATGACCAGGGAAGAAAGGGTACATCAAGGAAGACAAACAAATTGCAGACAGACTAAATTCCTTCTTTGCATCTGTCTTTACAAAAGAGGACACCGCAACAATACCAGAAGCGGTGAAAATGTTCAAAGGAGTAATAGAGGACAGCCTCACCACAGTAGAAGTGGACTTAGGACCAGATCGACAATCTTAAGTGACAAATCCCCTGGACTGGATGGAATTCACCTGAGAGTCTTGAACTGAAGGTTGAAACAGGAGAGCTATTGCAAAAACTTGCCAACCTGTCAATTAGAACTGGACAGATACCGGACGACCGGAAGATAGCGAACATCATGCCAATTTTCAAAAAAGGATCAAGAGAACTGGGCAACTACAGACCTGCGAATCTTACATCTGTCCCTGGGAAGATGGTTGAAGCACTGATTAAAGATAGCATAGTCCGGCACTTGGATACACATGACCTGATGAGAGCCAGTCAACATGGCTTCAGGAAAGGGAAATCATGTTTGATGTATTTACTTCAATTTTTTGAGGTCGTGAACAAACAAATTGATAGTGGAGAACCAGTGGACATAATATACTTGGGACTTCCTGAAAGCGTTCGACTAGGTTCCACATGAGACTTCTCGGGAAACTACAAAGCCATGGAATAGAGGGAGAGATACTAAGATGGATAGGCAAATGGCTGGAGAACAGAAAGCAGAGAGTGGGCATAAATGGGAAGTTCTCAGACTGGGAGAAAGTGACTAGCGGTGTGCCCCAGGGCTCGGTACTTGGGCCCATCTTATTTAATACTTTCATCAATGACCTGGAAGAAGGAACATCCAGTGAGATCATCAAGTTTGCAGATGACACAAAGCTATGCTGGGCAATCAGATTGCAGAAGGATAGCAAGGAACTCCAGAGTGACGTGTCAGTTAGAGAAATGGGCGGAGAAATGGAAGATGAAGGATCTGGTGTACCGATAGGACCCTGAAGCTGTCGGCACAATGAGCGGCAAAGAAAGCAAATAGAATGTTAGATATGATAAAGAAAGGAATCGCGAGTAGATCAGAGAAAGTTATAATGCCGCTTTATAGAGCAATGGTCAGACCACACTTGGAATACTGTGTCCAACATTGGTCTCCCAACCTAAAGAAGGATATAAAACTGCAGGAGAGGATGCAGAGATCAACAAAGCTAATAAAAGGTATGGAGAACTTGGAATATGAGGAACGACTTAAGAGACTGGGATTGTTCTCCCTTGAAAAAAGGAGACTGCGAGGGGATATGATCGAGACTTTCAAAGTACTGAAAGGAATCGACAAAATAGAGCAGGAAAAAAAAATTATTTGCTAGAACTGTCCCGCTTGTAACCCCTGGCACATGAGTGTCAGCAGCTTTTGGGGCAGCCCAAGGTGGTTTTCTTGGTGGCACAAGTGATTTAAGTGCACCTCTTCCCAGTGAAGGAGATGTTATAAGTTATGTAGGACAACTGAGGTTCTCGGGAAACATTTTGAAAAGCCAATTTGGGCATCAGAGCTGTTGTGGCAATGTCTTGTCACACATGCCTATCTTGGCTGGGCATGCTAGAAGACTGATGCGGTGGAGCCTTCTCAACTGCTGGCTGGGACACTTTGTATAGCTGATGCCTTTTTATGACCTTTTCACAGTGCTGGCAAAGGTGTCGGTGTTCTCCTTTTGGCCCACCGACTTTAGTGATGCTGTCTTAAGAGGTAGTTACCGTATTTTCGCGGATATAACGCGCGCGTTATACGTGATTTTACGTACCGCGCATACCCCTCGCGCGTTATATGCCTGAGCGCGGTATACAAAAGTTTTTAAACATAGTTCCCGCCCGACGCCCGATTCACCCCCCCAGCAGGACCGCTCGCACCCCCACCCCGAACGACCGCTCGCACGCGCTCCCACCCGCACCCGCATCCACGATCGGAGCAAGAGGGAGCCCAAGCCCTCTTGCCCGGCCGACTCCCCGACGTCCGATACATCCCCCCCCCCCGGCAGGACCACTCGCACCCTCACCCCGAAGGACCGCCGACTCCCCAACAATATCGGGCCAGGAGGGAGCCCAAACCCTCCTGGCCACGGCGACCCCCTAACCCCACCCCGCACTACATTACGGGCAGGAGGGATCCCAGGCCCTCCTGCCCTCGACGCAAACCCCCTCCCCCCAACGACCGCCCCCCCCAAGAACCTCCGCCCGTCCCCCAGCCGACCCGCGACCCCCCTGGCCGACCCCCACGACACCCCCACCCGCCTTCCCCGTACCTTTGTGTAGTTGGGCCAGAAGGGAGCCCAAACCCTCCTGGCCACGGCGCCCCCCTAACCCCCCCCCGCACTACATTACGGGCAGGAGGGATCCCAGGCCCTCCTGCCCTCGACGCAAACCCCCCCCCCCCCCAGCCGACCCGCGACCCCCCTGGCCGACCCCCACGACCCCCCCACTCCCCTTCCCCGTACCTTTGGAAGTTGGCCGGACAGACGGGAGCCAAACCCGCCTGTCCGGCAGGCAGCCAACGAAGGAATGAGGCCGGATTGGCCCATCCGTCCTAAAGCTCCGCCTACTGGTGGGGCCTAAGGCGCGTGGGCCAATCAGAATAGGCCCTGGAGCCTTAGGTCCCACCTGGGGGCGCGGCCTGAGACACATGGTCCGACCATGTGTCTCAGGCCGCGCCCCCAGGTGGGACCTAAGGCTCCAGGGCCTATTCTGATTGGCCCACGCGCCTTAGGCCCCACCAGTAGGCGGAGCTTTAGGACGGATGGGCCAATCCGGCCTCATTCCTTCGTTGGCTGCCTGCCGGACAGGCGGGTTTGGCTCCCGTCTGTCCGGCCAACTTCCAAAGGTACGGGGAAGGGGGGTGGGGGGGTCGTGGGGGTCGGCCAGGGGGGTCGCGGGTCGGCTGGGGGGGAGGGGGGTTTGCGTCGAGGGCAGGAGGGCCTGGGATCCCTCCTGCCCGTAATGTAGTGCGGGGTGGGGTTAGGGGGTCGCCGTGGCCAGGAGGGTTTGGGCTCCCTTCTGGCCCAACTACACAAAGGTACGGGGAAGGCGGGTGGGGGTGTCGTGGGGGTCGGCCAGGGGGGTCGCGGGTCGGCTGGGGGACGGGCGGAGGTTCTTGGGGGGGGGGCGGTCGTTGGGGGGAGGGGGTTTGCGTCGAGGGCAGGAGGGCCTGGGATCCCTCCTGCCCGTAATGTAGTGCGGGGTGGGGTTAGGGGGTCGCCGTGGCCAGGAGGGTTTGGGCTCCCTCCTGGCCCGATATTGTTGGGGAGTCGGCGGTCCTTCGGGGTGAGGGTGCGAGTGGTCCTGCCGGGGGGGGGGATGTATCGGACGTCGGGGGGGGGCATCAGGCTTTCAGGGGGGGGACAGACCTTCAAGGGGGGACAGGACTTCAAGGGAGGACAGTGCACGGAAAGTCAGGGGGGGTGAACGGGGAGGCGGGACAGCGCACGGAAAGTCAGGGCAGTGCACGGAAGTCAGGGGGGGTGAACGGAGAGTCGGGACAGCGCACGGAAAGTCAGGGCGGGCGAAAGGAGAGTCGGGCAGCATGCGCGTTATATGCCTGAGCGCGGTATAGAAAAGTTTTTGTACATATCATCGTGATTTCTGCGCGCTATACCCCTGTGCGCGTTTTACAATGGTGCGCGTTATATCCGCGAAAATACGGTAATTGTTTGGCACAGGCCTGGAGGTCCTTTTGGATTCGGTAATGGACTGTCGCCCAAAGTCCCTGCCTGATAGACCCAGGCCGTCCAGGGGTTTTGGGCATTCTAATTTTCATGGCTCCGGACGCTCCAGACAGTATGCACATTCCATGTTGCAGAGCTTTTCCCAGAGCTCCCGAGGTAGGTATGCGAGCTATAGGCTTTCCCAACCTTCCACTGTCCGTCCTGCACAACCTACCAAAAATATACAATGACGCCAGGACACCAAATGCCCTTCTGAGGATAGGGGGCTGTCTCTTGGAGATTCTGCTGGCCTGGATGCGCATTACAGCAGATTGGTTTGTGGATTCTCTCTGGATGACCAGACAAAACACTCAAGAGTTCAGGCTACTGTTCAGTGCTTGCTGGATATTCAAGCTATAGAGTCAGTGTCGAGCGACCGCTCAGGTTCAGGCAGAAACTCTATACTTTTAGCGTGCCATAGAACGGCCCCAATTGGAGTCCTATTCTAGATCTTCAGCATATGAATGCGGCTCTCAAACTTCCCTGCTTCTGAATGGAGACAGTGTGATCGGTCATTGCAGCAGTGGCTCCAGGGGACTTTCTGGCCTCTTTGGATCTTATGAAGGCATGCTTGCACATTCCCATATTTCCATCCCACCACAGGTTTCTGTGATTTCATGTTCTGGAGCAGCTTTACCAGTTCTCGGCCCTGCCCTTTGGGCTGGCAATGGTGCCTCCGACCGATGTTGGTGGTGGTAGCTTACATGAGGAATATGGGTCTGCAAGTTCAACCTTAGCTAGATGACTGGTGGATCAGAACTCCCTCGTTGACTGAGGGATGTTGTACAGAGGAGCAGGTGTTTCAGGTACTGGAGGACTTGGGCTGGATTGTTATCCTCGGAATGAGTCCTCTGCAGCCTACACAGTCATTGGCATGCTTGGGAGTCCTTGTCGGTACAGCTGTGGGCCGTATCTGTCTGCCCAAGACTCGCGGACATAATTTGTTTACAGATTTTTGTGCTTTTGGAGCAGCCGGCTACTTCAGTGTGGGATTATTTTCAAGTTCTAGGCTTCGTGGTTGCCACACTGGATGTAGTTTCTTAGGTGAGGGTGCACATGCATCTTCTTCAGGTTGCTTAGTGTCTCGCTGGGCACCACACCAAAATGCCTTACAGCTCTGTCTGCCGTGGCCTCTATAGACTGTAGCAAGCATGGACTGGTTTATTCGCCCACAATCACTCTGCAGGGACGTTCTGCTTCTTATTGTTTCCTGAATCGGGGTGAGAACAGATGCCAGCCTTCAGAGCTGGGGAGCTCATTGCAATCGTTGTCCTGATCAGAGGTTAGACACTCGCAGAGAAAGTAGTCCATCTGCCCAGTGGTGCTCGGGCCCATTTGGCTCAGATGAGGTTTCAGACACAGAGAAAGTTATCCATCAACCAACAAGCTCTGGGCCATTCATCTGGCCTTGATGTTTGCTAAAGACCTTGGAGGGCCAAGCGGTTAATTCGACGGCAATAGCCTGTCAGTTGCCAGGGAGAGCCCAAGAGCACTCCTTTGGCTCAGGAAGCCTTCTTCTTTTTCTTGGGCGGAACATCTTCAGGCACAGACAGCGCATGTGGCAAGAGTGGACAACGAGGAAGCAGACCTCAGCGTACGGTCTCTGAATCTGGGCAAGTGGATCCTGTTCCCACAGGCATTTCAGATTATTGTGGTATGCTGGGGAAGTTTCCATGCTGATCTCATGGCCATTTCACGATTCCAGAAGTGCTTCTCTTCCGTCGATGATCCAAGCCTGTAAGTGGAGGGATAGATGCACTGATGCAGTGCTTGCAATAGCTTTCTCCTGTCTGTTTTTACTCCTGGGCATAGGTGTAGTTACCAAGATCTGTTTTTCCTTGACTACATCTGCTTAAAGGCTAGCCTAATGGTTAGGTCATTCCTGATCTGGTCACTGTAGCGTTTGTGTACTGAGAAAAAATTAGAATTGAAAATCTTAACTTGAATCACTAACCTGGTACATCATATGTGAGAATCTTTACATTTATAATTTACTGCTGTTTTAGAAGTCTAATGTTTTGTAACTGTCTCCTTTTAGGAACTTAAGAAATATGGTGTTACCACAGTGGTAAGAGTATGTGAAGCTACTTATGACACTGCACTAGTGGAAAAAGAAGGCATTCAGGTTTTGGTGAGTAGTTCCGTGTTCAAAGCTTGCATACACAATTTTGAGGAAACAAATCATATTTAGCAAGTAGTTTTTTATTGTAAAAGATAGGTGGCAGACTTATTGACCACAAACTTCCTAAATCCACCTGCTTTGTCATATTATGCATCTAGAATGCACAGAAAGGCAGGTCATAAAACCTGAAGTGCCTTGGACTAACTCAATACCATTCTTAAAATTGTTTTCAACATCCCTTTAGTACACACAAGTTGTAATTGTTTATCACTTAATGTGCCTTTAACTTGCATTTTGGAAAAGTATCCAAATCTAAAATCCAGATACAGTATAGAATGTTTACTAGTATATAGATGCTGCTTTCTAAAGCATGTGTGGTGGATTGATGGTTCTAGTATAGTGTTTCTTTAGGTCACAACAAACTGAATTTAAATGTGAGAAATGTGTATATTAGGAAGCCTTCATATCTGGATATATTAATATTGTAATTGCAGATAACTAGTTAAATGGTTATAAGTTATTTATATCTGCATAAATCTTAAAAGATCAAACAAAAGATGTTCAATCTTTTATAATCTTATAAGAACATAAGAAGTTGCCTCCGCTGAGGCAGACCAGAGGTCCATCTCGCCCAGCAGTCCGCTCCCACGGCGGCGGCCCATCAGGCCCATTGCCTGAGCAATGGTCCCAGACTGCTCCGGCCTATCACAGCCTCCGGAAGCGCGTTCCATGTATCCACCACCCTCTGGGTGAAAAAGAACTTTCTGGCATTTGTTCTAAACCTGTCCCCTTTTAATTTCTCCGAGTGCCCCCTTGTACTTGTGGTTCCCCATAATCTGAAAAATCTGTCCCTGTCTACCTTTTCTATACCCTTCAGGATCTTGAAGGTTTCTATCATGTCTCCTCTAAGTCTCTGCTTTTCCAGGGAGAACAGCCCCAGCTTTTTCAGTCTGTCAGTATATGAGAGGTTTTCCATTCCCCTTATCAGTTTAGTTGCTCTTCTCTGGACTCCCTCAAGTACCGCCATGTCCTTGAGGTACGGCGACCAGTACTGGACACAGTACTCCAGATGCGGGCGCACTGTGCCGACGCCTTCAAAGTTGTGTACCATCACTCCCAGGTCTCTTTCAAGGTTACTTACCCCTAGCAGTGATCCCCCCATTTTGTAGCTGAACATCGGGTTCTTTTTCCCTACATGCATGACCTTGCATTTCCCTACGTTAAAGCTCATTTGCCACTTTTTGGCCCATTCTTCTAGTGTCGTTAGGTCCCTTAGTTTCAGATCAGTGTTGGCCATTGATTGAATTATGGCGGTGATATTTTGTTGCTGTTTTTCGGGTCTTGCCGCATCTGGGTAGGTAGAATTGACATTTCAGCCATTGTGCTGTGGCTTTCTTTAGGGCAGTGTCTCAAAAACTTTCTCGAGCAAGTACAGGTAGTGGCCACGGCTTGAGGCAACCAGAAGTGCGTGGACGTTGCTGTGATGACATCACACAGACATCCACCCATGTGCAGAGGTCCTCCAGATGGGCCCTGAGATACCAGGGGGTGCCAACAGGGAAGAGGGCTGGAGAGAAGGAGAGGCACTGGCGCCAACTGTTGCCTACAGTAGTGTTTCTCAACTACTTCAAGCTAAGTACCCCCTAAGTCTAACAAATATCAACTGAGTACCCCAACCACAGACTTCCCTAAGCCCACCCAAGCTCTGCCCCGGATCCCATCCTCTTTACTAATTGTAATATTTTCCATTCATTTTTCATATACACAGCAGATATAAATTCTCAAAACTGACATTTCAGTCACTATATTGAAAATAAAATCATTTTACCTCTGCAGGCTGCTGCAATTAGCTTTAAAGGTGAGACTGGGAGGCCAGGGAGGAAGCCAGAGGATGCTAGACAGAAGGGGGAAATATGCAGGCTTTTGACGAATTGGGCAGCACGGGTGCTGCACCGCGTAGGGAAGTCAGCTGGCTGATGCCTCTCTTCCTCCTCAGTGTGCCTCAGCACACGGTTTGAGATACACTGCTTTAGGGTATTTTGTGAGGTCTGCAGTTGGTTTGTTAGTCATGAATTTGAGGGAAAAGTTCATTGATCACAAATTTGAAATGTGATGGGAAAGTTTGTTGGCCACAGATTAGAAATCTGGCAGGGAATTTGAGTTTTGGCAGGGATGTCTGTTGGACTCAGTTAAACTCTGGCAGGAAAGTCTGGTCACATTTCTTGAATTCTGACATACAAAAAAGGGGGTGGAAATGTTTAGATGACGGGATAAAGTGTTTGTCCTTTTTACATGGAATTTCTTATGGATGAGTCGTCGTCATACTTTGTTTATGGAGAGCCTTTTATCTCCATTGAAGCTATTGTGGATATCTTGCTATCTCTATTGCCTTTTTGATTCTTCTCTGCCACCAGCAGTCTTCTTTCGCCAGGATTTAATCATATGACCAGTTTCCCTGACAATTTAAAATTGGGCACGACGGATATTCTTGCCAAAATTAAAATTCATGACCAAGAGACCTCCCTGTTTTTGATAATCAGGTCAGTGAACCTACTTTCCTTAGCAACAACAGCAGATGAATCCAGAGACCAATGGGATAGCACACATCTATCAGCAGGCGGAGATAGAGAAACTGATTAACAGGTGGTCTTTTTGGCTGGCACTCCTCCTGTATCTTCAGTATGCTCTATCTCCCAGCAGGTGATGGTCGCTATTCAACTAGCTCCTGAATTCTGGCTGTTACTGGAAAATTATTTTCTCTTGTTGCAGTTTCTCTTCAGTGAGACTGCCATTTTATTTCTCTTGTTGAGACAGGGGTGTCCGGCTGAACGGTGCCATCATGGGGGGTTACACCTGGCCCCCCCCCCCAGGTCCCTGCCTCACCCTCATAGAAACATAGAAATTGACAGCAGATAAGGGCCACGGCCCATCTAGTCTGCCCACCCTAATGTCCCTCCCCTACCTTCGCCCTGTGAATAGATCCCATGTGACGATCCCATTTGGCCTTAAAATCAGGCACGCTGCTGGCCTCGATCACATGCAGTGGAAGACTATTCCAGCGATCAACCACCCTTTCTGTGAAAAAGGAATTTCCTGGTGTCAGCTCAGTTTCCCTCCCCTAATTTTCCACGGATGCCCTCTTGTTGTCGTGGGACCCTTGAAAAGGAAGATATCTTCCTCCGCCTCTATGCGGCCCGTGAGATACTTGAACGTCTCGATCATGTCCCCCCTCTCTCTGCGCTCCTCAAGTGAGTATAGCTGCAATTTGTCTAGCCGTTCCTCGTATGGGAGATCCTTGAGTCCCGAGACCATCCGGGTGGCCATTCTCTGAACCGACTCCAGTCTCAGCACATCCTTGCGATAATGCGGCCTCCAGAATTGCACACAGTATTCCAGATGGGGCCTCACCATGGATCTATACAATGGCATAATGACTTCCGGCTTACGGCTGACGAAACCCCTACGTATGCAACCTATGACTTGTCTTGTTTTGGATGAAGCTTGCTCCACTTGATTGGCAGCCTTCATGTCCTCGCTGACAATCGCCCCTAAGTCGTGTTCTGCTACCGTTTTTGTAAGGATCTCGCCATTAAGGGTATAAGTCTTGCATGGATTTTGGCTGCCCAGGTGCATAACTTTGCATTTTTTGGCATTGAAGCTGAGTTGCCAGGACCTAGACCAGCACTCCAGTAGGAGTAGGTCGTGCATCATTTTGGGCATTGAAACATCATCTATTGTGCATTTGCCCACTACATTACTTAGTTTGGCGTCATCGGCGAATAATGTTATTTTACCCCGAAGCCCTTCTGCCAAGTCCCTTATAAAGATGTTGAATAGGATTGGGCCCAAGACCGAGCCCTGTGGCACTCCACTGATCACCTCAGTCATTTCAGAGGGTGTGCCATTCACCACCACCCTTTGAAGCCTACCTCCAAGCCAGTTCCCAACCCATTTCGTTAATGTGTCACCTAATCCTATAGAACTCATCTTGCTCAGCAACCTGCGGTGTGGTACGCTATCGAATGCTTTGCTAAAGTCCAGGTACACGATGTCCAGGGACTCCCCAATATCTAGCTTCCCCGTCACCCAGTCAAAGAAGCTGATCAGGTTGGATTGGCACGATTTCCCTTTAGTAAATCCATGTTGACGGGGATCCCGTAGATTCTCCTCATCCAGGATCTTATCCAATTGGTGTTTGATTAGAGTTTCCATTAGTTTGCTCACTATCTGTTAGACTCACTGGTCTGTAGTTTGCTGTCCCCATCTTGGAGCCTCTCTTGTGGAGTGGAATGACGTTAGTCGTCCGGGACGCTGCCTTTCCTAAGGGAGAGGTTGAAGAGCTTGGACAGTGGCTCCGCCAGGACATCACACAGCTCCCTTAGCACCCTGGGGTGTAGGTTTTCGGGCCCCATTGCCTTGGTAACCTTGAGCCTTGATAGCTCACTGTAGACTGCTGGGAGTAAACTCGAAGTTACTAAACGGGTCAACTGAGTCAACCCTTGTCTGTAGCTGAGGGCCAAGCCCCGGCACTTCTCGGGTGAAGACTGAGCAGAAGTATTCATTTAATAGTTGGGCTTTTTCCGAATCCTTTTCCACATAGACTCCGTCTTGTTTCCTAAGATGCAATAGAGCCTGCATCCAGACAAAAGGTGGGAGGAGGTAGACTAGGGCAAATACTTTTAAGGCTAGCACAAATACTTTAAAGAAAAATAGTTATTAGAAGGGCCACCGATTTTAAATATCTAGTTTCCATCTAGTTTCCACCAAGGCTGGCAGTAAACAGATTAACAGTTTTGAAAAGTTAGTCTACTGTGTGCACAGGTTCAGATTAAGAAAAAAATCAAATGGTTCTAGAACTTATACAAGCACTCCACCAGTGAGAGAAAGCAGTAAGAGGCTTAGGTGTAGTGTTCCAGGATTCTCTGCTAGCCAACAGAATACTGAATTTACAATTTTTGACACTTTACATAAAATGTCAGCAGTACATACCTTTGGAGCATCTAAACTACTATCAAGATATCTCAAATGGCCTGCTAAAGAGAAGAAAATAAACGGTACATTCCACTTTTGATAGTCTCTTGCACATAGAAGTGTTTATGGCCATGCATAGGCAAGCATGGCTTAGAATCTCTGACCTCAGTGCCATTGTACAAGATTGCCTTTCTAATATTCTCTGATTAGGAGATATTTGGAGACTGTATAGTGATCACCAGATCCAAAGCAGCACATTGTTTAACATCTGGCGCTCCTTAACCTCTAAAAATTACTCATCTATTCTCCCCTCCTCTACAGCAGCGGACGACCTAGCAAAATTCATCAACGAAAAAGTTGCTACTATAAGAAGCTCTTTTCCATCAGCAGTCACTTACAATTTTCTGTTGCCCAGCGACACTAACCCTATCACAGTAGACAGATCCTGGTCAGTCTTTGAGCATGTATCCAAAGCCCAGGTCTCTAAACTGCTACAAATTAAGATCCTGCAAATGTGCCCTGTCCCCTATTCAACATTTATATGTCATCTTTGAAATTCTTCCATCTGTCTCCCTTTGAAGCTCTATTTACATATGCAGATGACATCCTTGTTCTTCTCGAGAGATTCAAACCTCACCGAAAATATAACAGCTTGCATAACGAAACTCCAATCCTGGGCCCTCTCTTTACAAATGAAACTGAATGAGTCCAAAACAAAACTACTCTGGCTTGGCCCATCAGAAAGTCCTCACGACCGACTCGTCGACCTATGCTTGAGGGGCTCATCTGGACGGCCTCCGCACCCAAGGTCACTGGACCAGCACGGACTGCCAGTGCCACATCAATCTCCTAGAACTCCTTCGCGACCAGGTGGTCCTCATTCGCACAGACAACCAGGTCGCCATGTAGTATGTGAACAAGCAGGGAGGCACGGGATCGGCCTCCCTATGCCAGGAAGCTCTGAATGTGTGGGATTGGGCGATTCGCAACAACACCTTCCTCAGAGCGGTCTACATTCAGGGGTGGACAATGCCTTAGCAGATAGCTTGAGCCGCCTTCTACAACCTCACGAGTGGACCCTCAACTCCACGCCCCTCCATCACATCTTCTCCCTGTGGGGAAAGCCTCAGATAGACCTCTTTGCAGCTCCCCACAACTTCAAACTGCCTCACTTTTGCTCCAGGATCTACTCCCCTCAGCGCTTCGAGGCAGATGCATTCCTCCTGGACTGGACAAATCGCTTTCTATATGCGTTTCCCCCATTCCCTCTCATCCAAAAGACCTTGGTCAAGCTGAAGTCAGACCATGCCACCATGATCCTGATTGCTCCACGGTGGCCCAGACAACCTTGGTACTCCCTTCTACTTCAACTCAGCAGCAGGGAGCCATACCCTCTACCAGTTTTTCCATCTCTGCTTATGCAGCATCAGGGATCTCTCCTTCACCCCATCCTGCAGTCTCTACACCTGACAGCTTGGTTCCTCTCAATGTAACCCCTCTGCAGTTTTCCCAACCTATGAGGGATGTCTTGGAAGCTTCAAAGAAGCCTACTACCAGACAATGCTATTACCAGAAATAGACTAGATTCTCTATTTGGTTTGTTTCTCAGCGCCAGGAGCCTCAACACTCCTCCTTGCCTTCAGTTCTGGACTACCTTTTGCACCTGTCCCAGTCTGGCCTCAAATCTTCCTCCATACAAGTCCATCTCGGTGCAATTGCTGCTTTCCACCAGCCTCTTCAAGGGAAACCTCTCTCCGCCCATCCTGTGGTTTCCAGATTCATGAAAGGACTTTTCCATGTCAACCCTTCCCTCAAACCGCCTCCAATGGTTTGGGACCTCAATGTTGCTCTTTCACAGCTTATGAAACCTCCATTTGAACCTCTTCACAAGGCTCACCTGAAGTATTTCACTTGGAAGGTGGTGTTTCTCATTGGCCTCACTTCTGCTTGATGAGTCAGTGAGCTCCAAGCCTTGGTAGCGGACCCACCTTTTACAGTCTTCCATCATGACAAGGTGGTTCTCCGCACCCATCTGAAATTTCTCCCAAAAGTGGTCTCAGAATTTCATCTTAACCAATCCATCGTTCTGCCAGTATTCTTTCCGAAGCCACACTCACCCTGGAGAATCTGCTCTTCATACTCTGGACTGTAAGCGTGCTTTGGCTTTCTACCTAGAACGCACCAAACCTCACATAACTGCTCCTCAACTTTTCATCTCCTTCAATCCGAACAAGTTGGGACGCCCCGTTTCCAAGCGCACCATGTCCAACTGGATGGGGCTTGCATCTCATTCTGCTATGCCCAGGCTGGATTACCCCTTGACAAAAAAATCACAACCCATAATGTCAGAGCTATGGCAGCTTCTGTAGCTTTCCTCAGATCGACACCGATTGAGGAGATTTGTAAAGCTGCCACTTGGTCCTTGGTTCATACCTTCACTTCTCACTATTGCCTGGATACTTTCTCCAGACGGGATGGACAGTTTGGCCAAACAGTATTACAAAATTTATTCTCCTAAGTGCCAACTCTCCCACCATCCCACTATGGTTAGCTTGGAGGTCACCCATTAGTGAGAATACCTGCCTGCTTGTCCTGGCATAAAGCAATGTTACTTACCGTAACAGTTGTTATCCAGGGACAGCAGGCAGCTATTCTCACGACCCACCCACCTCCCCTGGGTTGGCTTCTCTGCTGGCTATCTGAACTGAGGCGATGCGCCCTGGTCTGGGCGGGAAGGCACTCACACACGCGCGGTGCGGGCAACTTGAAACTTCACCCATTAGTGAGAATAGCTGCCTGCTGTCCCTGGATAACAACTGTTACGGTAAATAACATTGCTTTATCTGCAGTTTCTTTGACTTTTGAAAAGCAGCCATCTGGGCTCCAATTTATACCTTCACATAGGATAGTCTGGCCTAGCAGTTTAAATTTTATTCTCCCTTAGATGCCAACTTATCCCTTTTAGTTTCACTAGGTCCATGGTAGTGGTCTATAAACTTCTGAGGCATGATCCTGGCATACGAAGTCCCATATGTGAGAATGCCATCTGCTTGTCCAAACAGTTGGATAAAACAGTTACTCATCTAAGGATAGCAAGCAGATATTCTCACAACCAACCCCACCTCCACTTGGCTGCTTAGCTTTCTTATTGAACCGATGGTCTTGCAAGCTGGTGTTGGGTGGGAAGGCACTAGAATATGCATGTATGAGCAGTCTTAAATATTTAAAGTGATGGGTATATTTTATGCTGGATTTCTGGATGATGTCGTCCATATGTGAGAATATTTTACCTGCTGTCCTTGATTCAATACCTGATGCAGGTGAGCAGCTTTGGCCTAATTAATTGATACCTAGAGCATATTTGTTAAAGGTGGTGGTTCCCACACACCTAATAGGGAAAGTTGACTATTTTCTGGTGTTTGTAGATCCATGCAACTACCCTTTAGATAAAGCATTTTATAAGATTTAACCTATTTAACCTTGAGTTTAAGGTTGCATATAAGGTTTGCATTCATGTATTTTACAGCAACTGTCCACTGTTTGGGGGAGCCATGTGCCAAGGGTTGTTTTTTGTAGTTAGAGACCTTAAATCTGGGCTTTTAAGTGTCACTTTTGCATAATGAGACTGCTATGAAACTACTTTTTACATACAACAAGGGTTTGTTATATATTCTAGGATTGGCCATTTGATGATGGTGCACCACCATCCAACCAAATTGTTGATGACTGGCTTAACCTTCTAAAAACTAAGTTTCGTGAGGAGCCTGGCTGTTGTATTGCTGTCCACTGTGTTGCAGGTCTTGGAAGGTAAGTTGTATTTCTTTCCCTTTTCAGTGCCTCTTCAGGTCTAAGACTATAAAAAGGAATATTAGCACATCAGTGCAGAAGTTCTCTGTAGACTAATACCTTTTAGTTTGAATGATTAGTGCTGTGGTTGCCTGACTTAGGAAGCTTTGAGGGTTTTTTATTTTATTTTTTGTAGATTTACTTGGTTGATGTAAATTGATAAATGTACATATATGGAGCTTTTGAGTCTTTAATTGCTATTTCTTTAGTAAACTGTCCAGAATGGTATAGATCTTACATATGGGTAATATCTCATGACCAACAGGTGGAGACTGAGACAAAACTTTGGAATAATAGGTGACTCTCCCTATATATCTGTCTTCTCTCAGTCTCCAGCAGGTGTGAGTGAGTTGTACCTATGTTCCTTGGTTAGGGCTGTTGGAATTTGTTTAGGGCTCCTAGTCCCCATTTTTGTGCCGGACTGGGCTTTGGGCCCTGTTTAGGGGGTCTGTCCCACCTGTTGAGGCTCGTGCTGGGTCCTTCCCCCCCCTTTCTTCACCTCCCCAGCACTTTTGTAGAGGTGCCTCAGCAGTAAGCCTTGCCCCCATTTCAGGTAAGGCATACTGCTTAGAAAGCCAGTGGATTCTGTTTATAGAACAAAAATCCTGAGGCAGTACAGGTCAAAAAGGCTGCTTTCCCTTTAAATTTTATGTACTTTACCATATTTTTTTTACTAACACACTACTACTTTTAGCTAGGTCGTATACGGAGCAATGAGCATTTTACAAGGGAAAAAGTGCTCACTGTGCTCCAGATGCGAGGCACTCTTGGCCGGATGTGAAAGCATTGTACAGGCTGGTGCAGTGGGGGATCATTGTCGGCATCAGGTGCCGGCAGCCAGGGAATCCCACCGCAAGTGCCTTGCGAGTCGGCAGCTGGCAGCGGGAAGCCTGAGCTTCCCTCACTGGCCATGGAGGGATTTCCTTAGCTGTCGAGTCAGGGTAAAAAGGATTCCCTTACTGCAACTGCCAGTTTGCCTGCTTTAGCGGCTGGGGTGGTTCAGGCTTCCCAGCTGCTACAGGCCGTGGAGGGGTTATTTTCGGCATAATCTTTGCCATTTTTGGCGGGAAGCCCTCCATCTTGTTTGCAGCCTCAGGTGACCTTCCCCCTGTCTTGGAAAAACAGGGACAAGTTTCAGCCGGGTCCCCCATGGGGCCACCAGGGATTTTTTTTTCCCGATTTGCTTTATGCAAAGCACATTTTCAGTCGGCTGTAGGTGCTGCTTTTGCCAGGGGGGTTCCCCCCTCCTTATTCCTCCGCCATATCCCCTGCGGTTCTACCCCCCTCTATGCCTTTAGTGCTCTCGCATCCAAGCGCCCACGGGTGGTCTGGGACAAAGACTTGTTTTCTGAGGAGCATTTTGACCTGGATGAGGACCTGAACCCTTGAGGAGACTTCCAGGATCCTTTCAAGGGGACTGCTGCTGGTATCGGGGCTTCTGCACTTCCGTCTACTGGCGAGGAGCCGTCCATGGTGCATCTTTGTCAGAGGGATGAGCTCCCAGATCTGATTCAATAGGTCTCCTCGGTGTTGCGATTTGAGGAGGCTTCACAGGAGACCCCAAATGTGGGGGGACTTCTTAAGGGGATCCAATCTGCATCCTGCTCTTTTCCTATGCATCAGGATATTGGGATATTGTCCTGGCGGAGTGGAATACGCTGGAGGTGCCTTTTCAGTTTGTGCACTCCATGGCTCGTTTGTATCCCATCCCAGAGGGGGATAGGGCTGCCTTTAAGTCACCAGTGGTGGACGTAGTGGTCTTGACTATTGCTAAGTGGCATACAGTGCCCGTAGAGGAGCATAAGTTGGAGACCCTTCTTAAACAGAATTTTGATGTCTGCCTTGGGGGTCCAGACAGCTATTTGGGGGGGGGGGATGGTGGCTCGAGCAGTGCTTCAGTGGGCTGAGCATGTCCTTGACTGGTCCTTGGTAGATCAAGAGATGGCAAAGATTGAGATGGCTGTCACTTTTTTTTTTTTTTTTTCTTATACCCTTTATGACTTGTTGTGGATGTCTGCCAGATCAATGTCTTTTGATGTGGCCGTGCATCATACCTTGTGGCTTCGTGCTTGGTTGGTGGATGTAGCATCCAAGACTAAATTCACTAAATTTCCTTTACGTGGGGGGGGGGGGGGGGTCTTTTTTTTTTTTTGTTTGGAGAGGATTTGAATAAGTTTAGACTCTAATGGACTCTAAAGTGCCCCGCCTGCCTGAAGACGTTCACACCTGGCTGTTAGAGGTGGCACTGTTTGGGGGCGTCTGCGGGAGTTCTGCAGATACCGCCCTGGGCAAGGGGCTGCTTCCTTCCCGACCTCTGGGTTTTTCCCGGGGTTGTTTCTTTCAATGCATGCAGTTCTTTTGGGGGGCTGGGAATCCCTCTGCCGGTTTTTCTGCTGCCCATCCTGCCAAATGACTCCTTGCTGGCACCCCCTTTGGTTTCAGTGGGTGCCAGGCTGCGCGAGCTTTTCCCCAAAGTGGGTGGAGATCACGTCCCAACAATGGGTCCTGGAGGTGATTCAGGACAGTTATGCTTTGGAGTTTGCCCATTCCCTGCCAGATCATTTTCTAGCTTCTTGTCTGGCAGTATGGAAGAAGCAGGCTTTTTGCCAGACCCTTCAAAGATTTAGATCTCAAAGCAGTACCAGTTCCCCCTCAGGAGTGTTGCACCAGCAGGTACTCTATTTACTTTGTGGTGCCCAAGAAAGAGAGGACTTATCGGCCCATCTTAGATTCGAAAGGGGTCAACCAGGCTCTCAGGGTTCCATCTTTTTGCATGGAGATTCTGGTGGTTTAGCTGGTGGAGTATCTGACTTCTCTCGATCTGACAGAGGCCTACTTGCATGTTCAAATCTGGGCCTCCCATAAGCACTTACTTCGCTTTGATCTTGGGTCAGCACTATCAGTTCTGTGCACTTCCTTTTGGTCTGGCCACGGCTCCGGATGTTCACCAAGGTTATGGTGGCGGTTGCAACGGCATTGCGCAAAGAGGGCATTCTTGTGCATCCCTACCTGGATGACTTGATTTGAGCAAAGTTGTTACAGGAGAGCACCCTGGTCATAGCTTGGGTGGTGGAGTTCCTGTAGTTGCTGGGCTGGATTGTCAACCTTTCCAAAAGTTGGTTGGAACCTTCTAGCGTCTAGAGTACCTTGGGGTTCTGTTCAACACCTCTTTGGGGAACCTCCTTGGGGAAGGTCTCCATCCCAGAGGCCCAGGTAAGCAAATTGCAATCTCGGATTCACCTGCTTATGGTGTCCTCACAGGATTTCCTCCAAGTCTTGGTCGATGGTGGCTTCAGCAAAGGAAGATCTTCCTTGATGAACTTGCTGCACTTCTTCGAGGGAGTAAACAGGCAGATAAGACAAGGGTGACCTGGTCGACATTGTATATCTGGATTTTCAGAAGGTGTTCAAGGTTCTGCATGAATGACTACTTTGAAAAATTGCGAGCCATGGAACTGAGGGTGAAATACTCTAGTGGATTAAAAACTGGCTGGCAGACAGGAAACAGAATGGGGGTAAATGGACAATACTCGGACTGGAAAAGCGGCACGAATGGAGTGCCGCAGGGTTCGGTGCTTGGACCCGTGCTCTTCAACATATTTATAAACAACCTGAAAATTTGTACGATGAGCGAGGGGTGATTAAATTTGCAGACGATACGAAGTTATTCAGAGTAGTGAAGATTCTGGAGGATTACGAAGACCTGCAACGTGACAAACACGCTCGAGAAATGGGCCGTAACATGGCAAATGAGGTTTAACATGGATAACATAAGTACTGCCATCTCCGGATCAGACCTTTGGTCCATCAAGTCCAGCGATCCGCACACGCGGAAGCCCAGCCAGGTGTACACCTGGCGTAATTTTAGTCACCCATATCTCTCTATGCCTCTCGTAAGGAGATGTGCATCTAGTTTGCTTTTAAATCCTAGAACGGTGGATTCCGCAATAACCTCCTCTGGGAGGACATTCCAGGTGTCCACTACTTGTTGCGTTAAGCAGAACTTCCTGATATTTGTTCTGGACTTGTCTCCCCTTAGCTTCAGTCCATGTCCTCTTGTCCATGTCACATTGGACATTGCAAATAATTTTTTTTCCTGCTCTATTTTGTTGATTACTTTCAGTATTTTGAAAGTCTCAATCATATCCCCTTGCAGTCCTTTTTTCAAGGCAGAACAATCCCAGTCTCTTAAATCGTTCCTCATATTCCAAGATCTCCATACCTTTTTATTAGCTTTGTTGCTCATCTCTGCACCGTCTCCAGCAGTTTTATATCCTTCTTTAGGTTGGGAGACCAATGGTGGACACAGTATTCCAAGTGTGATCTGACCATTGCTCTATAAAGCAAGTCTAACCAATCAAGTTTCAAGTTTATTAGGATTTTATATACTATGGCTATCAAGGTTATAGGTAAGTTTTTAAGAATCTTTAGTTGTAAAAGAAAGCTAATGGTGCTGGTTAGCTAGCAGAGAAGCTGCAGGGTGCATTACTAGCCACCTATAGTATCCAAGTACAATATTCTATATTGTATTTCTTTCTAGAAAGGAAAAAAACACTATTACAAAGTATTACAATATCAATTTAGAATATAAGCATGAGTTAATACTTGAATATTTAGTTTCCAGGCATGATCTAACAAAACAAATCTATTGGAAAGCTAAAACCTGACCTTTAGTAACCTATTAATATTATGGAAAGGCCCTGAATCAGATTAATCAAGAGTAACCACGTGTCAGTCTATAGCTTCACAACTGTCCAACCAAGAATTAAGTAAATTCAAGTCAAGCAGATCAACATAAGGCTTCAGTCAGAATAGCATCTGCATAATCACTGGATTTACCTTGACCAGGGGAGTTAAAAACAGCACAGAATGGGTCGGTGCCCTGAAAGACTACAGAAAAGTGTATGGGACTTAAACCCAAAGCCAGAATAGACTCCAGAAGTTGGATTGGAAAGTAAACCAATCTAAAATTAAGCTGTCTATGCCAAGTTAACGATAAATGGTGTAGCTTTTGATATTTTAGGTCAAAGTCCAAACAAGAACAACATTGCTTTGCTTGAGGTGGGAATAAATATCTCGGCACACAGCATTGCCACATAGCTACTGTTCCTCTACCTTTCATTTGATTCTATCTTTTATATATCTTGGTTTTCATGTAAACTGAAAGGGGCAGCTATTCTGCTTGACAAACTTGAAACCTGAAAGTAGCCCAAGAACTAGGATAGTTTTAAAAGGACAGCACCATAGTGGGAGAAGATGGGTGTTTTAACATCTGTGAGTTCAAGTTTTATTATTTTTAATATACCAACCAGCATGTATCTGGCCGATTTACAATGCTAAAAAAATAAAATAATTATAAGGGGGAAGAGTGAACATTAAAAAGACAGGGCTGTAAAACATAGAAAATGATAGCAGAAATATCAGTTGGCCCATCCAGTTTGCAAAAGTTGAGTACTGTATTTTCACGTGTATAACGCGCACCCGTGTAAAACACGCACACGGGTATAGCGCGCGGGAAAACATTTATGTAAATAACTTTGACAGCATGTACACGTATACCGCGCATGCTGCTTGCCGCCCCGACTCTCCTCTCACCGCTCTGCCCTTAAAGTCCTGTCCCTCCCCCTGAAGTCCTGTCCCCCCCTTGAAGGCCCGCCCCACCCTGAAAGCCTGATGCCCCCACCCTGAAAGCCTGATGCCCCCACCCTGAAGGACTGCTGGCCCCCCCACCCTGAAGGACTGCTGGCCCCCCCCACCCTGAAGGACCGCTCGCACATCCCCCCGACGTCCGATTCATTCCCCAGCCCCCCCCCCTCCCCCCGCACCATTTGTGGTGGAGAAGCAGCCTACCATGGGTTCGCGATGCCAGTGAGCCCTGCTGCTTCCTCTGCCGCGGTCCCGCCCCTTCTCTGATGTCGGAGAAGGGGCGGGACCGCGGCAGAGGAAGCAGCGCAGAGAAGGGGGCGGGACTGCGGCAGAGGAAGCAGCAGGGCTCACTGGCATCGCAAACCCATGGTAGGCTGCTTCTCCACCGCAAACGGTGCGGGGGGGCTGGGGGATGAATCTGACGTTGGGGGGGGGGGAACCAGAACCAGCAATGTAAAAAACGAATTGTAAAACGAGCTCATGCATATAACGCGCATGGTTATGCTCAGTTCGTAAAATCGTGTATACCGTGCGCGTTATATGTGTGAAAATACGGTAGCTGAAAATGGGTGGCTCCCTCAGAACCTCTGTTTCTTGAATTCAAATTGTTTCCACCAGGAGGCTGTTTATCTCCAGTTTGTCCCTTCCCAACCAGCTAGTACTTCTCTTGTAGGGACTGTTTAAGTGGGCTATTCCTGAGGCAGGGTAATAGAAAATGGCAGATCTCTGCTCTGTTCTTTTCAGTGGCCCTGTCTCTTCTAAATGCATAATATGGAGGCCTGAGAATAAAGCACATGTTGAATATCTTCAGCCGTATCTTAACATTCAGCTGCTGCCACACTCCAGAAATTAGACCTCAAACTTTCCAGGTGGAGTCAGGTCTCTGGGGGCCAAGGGTAGGAGCAAAGCTTGGGGCTGTTGCTGATTGGACACAATGTTGTGGAAATGGTTTGTCGTGTGACACACACACGGCCCCCCCCCCCCTCTCGGAATGGACATAAACAAAATGCCAAGGAAAGAACAAAAGTGGATGGGCAAGCAGCTTTCTCCTCTTGGTAAGCTCAAAAATCTCTTAAATGTGATAATTCACCCCTTCCTATCTGAGCACACTACCCGGACCCTTGTTCAAGCTCTCATTACCTCACACTTAGATTACTGCACTGCACTGGTATCTCTGTGTCGCCTCTTCCCCTTGCAATCTGCAAAACTCTGTTGCATGACTCGTCTTCTACCAACCTCTACGCTCATGTCACCCCTCTCCTTAAGTCACTTCACTGGCTCCCTATCTGCTATTGCACACAGTTCAAGATCTTATTGCTGACCTACAAGTGTGTTCATTCTGCTGCCCCTCAATATCCTCGCTTCTCTCTCCTTATACACCTCTCAGAGAACTCTGTTCCTCAGATAAGTCACTCTTAGCGTTACCCTTCTCCTCCACTGCCAATTCCAGACTTCGTTCCTTTCATCTAGCTGCCCCCTATGCCTGGAATAAATTACCCAAGTGTCCAAGCCCCTTCCCTTGTTTAAAAGGAGACTGAAAACCCATCTTTTTGATATAGCCTTCAATCCTTAACCCTACTCCTCTGCCCTCCAACCCAGCCTACTGATTAACTGTTCCCCTTAACTGTATCCATGTCGTCCTGTTTGTCTTGCCTGTTTAGATTGTAAATTCTTTTGAGGAGGGACTGCTTTCTTATTCTTTGACTCTGCAGCGCTGCATGCGTCTGGTAGCACTGTAGAAATTACTACTAGTAGTATAATTTCCTTGTTTTCAATTAACTCTAAGATTTTGATATGACTTAGATGTGTAAACATTTTTGCTGATGTATTTGCTAAGACTGCTCCTTATGTACGTTAGTTGTGTAATGTAGCTAAATGCTTTTGGAAACCCTCCCAATTGTAGTTTAAATTGAGCATTCTTTATTCTCTGACCAGAGCTCCTGTGCTAGTTGCTCTTGCCCTGATTGAATGTGGAATGAAGTATGAAGATGCAGTACAGTTCATAAGGCAGTAAGTATTCAGATTTGTTTAATGATGTTTTCTTTGCTGTTGGTGTCAAAACAATATAGTATTAAGAAATTGAACAGTTAACTGTAGCAGATATTTACTGCATTAAGAAGCCATTTAACTGTCTTGATCCAGTGAATGTGGAAGCCATTTATATATGCATAAAATCTGTTTAAATTTAACTTTCTGTAAATAAGCAGGATTCAGTCGGGCATACTAGTGGATGTTGTTGTATGGTGCTAAGACTAAACAGCTCTCCCAGAGCTCATTAAGTGTAAAGTTCTTAGCGCGTGTGGCCCTTTTTGCACATGTGCTCTGTGTGCTTATCTGCAGAACAGATGGCAAAAGCATCACTTTCCTATTAGTGAACAGGTTTCTCCTCTTATTCTATAGTGGTGTAACTTATGAAATGATGCAGGTGAAATCGGGTTATGTTCCACAGTTAGTGCTTTAGGAAGATCGGAACTTTTAACACTCAAAACACCACCTCCAAGTGCAAACTAAGAGTTGAGGAAGAGCTTGAAAGGCCTCAAGTTTATAAACATCAGTCCATGAGGCTGAAGATTTCTGTGCAGGAAGAGAATAGAGAGTATTCTAGAGTGACTGGTTCTGCACGCTCCAGTAAATCCTCCTGATTGGAGCCACTATTTCCATGCGTAATGGCTTTAAGAATCCAACCACAGAGGAGTGGTGATAGGGATCCTTCAAAATGTGCAATTCTTGACAGTTTTCAAACCTAAAGCTTAATCGTCGTAACACTAACACAGGCTTCTTGTACAATCTCTCTGGAAGCTGAATGGATGGGATTTTGTATCTGTTAGCTTCAGCTGCAGGGCAACTAAAAGATGATCCCTCCCCTTTGGGTTACCTGCCCGGGAGCTTCCTGACATGCCCAGTTTGTTCCTGCAGCTTCACTGTATGGTATCTTATCAGGTTAATTCTACTCGTGATTTGTTTTCACTTCCTATTCTTTTTTTTTTTTTTTCGCGGGTTTGTCCACATGCTGCAGATCAACTCTGTGCGAGTGATCCTTCGGCGGGAAATTGCAGACATTTTAAATTTTGTCTGCTTCCGGAGGGTGCTCTGTAAGCCTGAAACTGCAGTAAACCCTCTGGACATCCCGCAGATTGGATCGGGTCTCCAGGTTCGGGAGTCATCTCTCCCCTGGTTCGTCCAAAAAGGGGTACAGTGCAGGCTACTGCGGTTCTGAGGAGGTACACAGGGATCGGAACCACGCCGCGTGTCTTCCCTGAGGTGTCCTGGTGGCCATGATCTGAGGTGGCAGGGAAGGTGAGGCAGTCGGAAGTCCTGAAAAATCCAGTTTATTCAGCTCCTGAGGTACTGATCTTGCTTGTACTGTCTCTGTGGAGTCTGAGTCAGAGATTGCCAATTGGGGAATGGGGGGTTTCCCTGCATGCCCTGGTCTCCCTCGACCAGTAAAATCCTAATTTTGTCATTTTTTTGCGTTTTCCTGCGTTTTTGATGGCAGTTTTTTTTTTTTGTCAAAATCTGCACCCGTGGTGGCCATCTTGGATTTTCTTTAATGATCTGATGGCGTCCTCTGTGAACTGGAAGGCAGACAGATTCTTCAGCTGCCGCAGACTCCGTGATGCGGAGAAAAGGATCTCTGCACGACAAAGCCTGAAGCTCTGACACTCGCCGTGCAGAAATGATTGCCACCAGGAAGACGGTCTTAATGGTAAGATCTTTCAGAGAGATCTTATCCAGGGGTTCATAGGGCGGATGAGTCGGGGAGCGCAGGACCAAATACAGGTTCCACGATGGGCAAGGCAGTCGCAAGGGAGGCCTCGGCCTCCCTGCCCCCTGCAAGAACTGGACAAAATCTGGGTGAGAAGCCAGAGAACCCCTGAACGAAGAGGGCCCAAACAGGAGAGTCCTGCAATCTGAACACGTAGAGAAGAGACCCTTCCTGAGGCCATCCTGCAGGAAGTCCAGAACCTGAGCCACCGACAGAACAAAAGGGTCCACATGGAGCCCCACACACCAAGCCTGAAAACACCTCCAGGCTTTCATGTAGGCCGATACCATCGAATTCTGCTTGCTCTATAGGAGCGTGGCGATAACCGCAGAGGAATACCCCCTGGCCATCAAGGCTGCCCGCTCAAGCTCCAGGCCATAAGACAAAAGCAGTCCGGATCTTGAAGTGCAAATGGACCCTGTGAGTAATCACTGATGGCAAGGAAGATGCAGATCGCTCCCAGAGCTCAACCTCACAAGGTCTGCGTACCAAGGTCATCTGGGCCAGTCCGGAGCCACAAGGATCAACCACAATACTAAAGGTGAGGTCACACCATAATAATCTTAGCCATATTTACCATCCCTTTTTCTAGCATCCTGATTGCTTTTTTTTGGCTGCTGCAGATTGAGCATGTTTAATTGTATTGTCTACAATGCCACCCAGATCTTTTTCTTGGGCACCAACCCCCAAGGTGGACATTAGCATCTGGTAATGATTTAGGTTCTTCCCAGTGTGCATCACTTTGCATTTGTCCACATTATATTTCATCTGTCATTTGGATGCCCAGCCTTCCAATTTCTTAAGGTCTGCCTGCAACTCTTCACAATTTGCATGCGATTTAAGAACTTTGTACAGTTTATCATTTGCAAATGTAATCACCTCGCTTGTCCCAATTTCAGGATCATTTATAAATAAATTAAAATAGCACCGGTCCCAATACAGATCCCTGCGGCACTTTTTTACCTACCCTCTGTTTTCTATCTGATAACCAATTCCTAATCCACAACTAAATTTTGCCTCCTATCCCATGACTTTAATTTTCTCAGGCACCTCTCATGAGGAACTTTGTCAAAAGCTTTCTGAAAACCTAAATACACTATCAACTGGCTCACCTCTATCCACATTTGTTCAAAGAAGTCAAGCAAATTGGTGCGAGATGAGATCCCATTAAATCGTGTTTGTGTTCCATAACTTTATTTTTTATAATTGTTTCCACCATTTTGCCCGGCACTGGAAGTCAGGCTTAACTGGTCTAATTGCCTGGAACTCTTCAAATCAGCGAAACATTGGCCACCCTCCAATCTTCAGAGACTACAGACTATTTGAGAGACAGTTTACAGATAACTAACAGCAGGTCGACAATTTCATGTTCAAGTACCCTGGGATGAAAACCATTTGGTCCAGGTGATTTATCAAGATTTTAATTTGTCAATTTGGCTTAGTATATCTTCCAGATTCAAAAGATTTCTTTTAGTTTCTCCATATCACCCTTGAAAAATAACTGTTCAGGTAGATTTTTCATTTTCTTCTGTAAAGAGCGGACAAACATCTTCCTACTTGGGACCATGATGCCGATAGCGCTTTTTGACATTCATTCCTACTAGAACACCTGGCCTTGGTCACACACCATGAACCCAAAGCAAATACAGGACCACAACCTAAAAGTCTTAATGTACATAACTGAAACCCATGATGCCAGACTCTGCAACACTGCCAGATAAATAGATACATTTCTTTCTGAACAGTGCAAAATAGACAGCAGATGTAAATTCTCAAAACTGACACATTTCGGTTACTGAATTGAAAATAAAATAATTTTTCCTACCTTGTCTGACTTATTTTTCTTATCTTTTCCCAGGCTTTGGCTGCACTTTTGTGTCTGTGCTCTTAACTATTTCCAGGACCACCGTATCCATTTGTTTTTCTGTCCTTCACTTTCTACCCTACATCCATCTTTGGCATTAACTTTTAACCTTCATCTTTCTTCCATTTTTCTGATTCCTTTTCATTCTGCCTACTTTTCCACGTCTTCACTCCTTTCCATCCATGTGCACCATCTCCTCCCTCTTTGCCCTTCTCATTTCTTCTAGCATCTTCACTGTTCCTTCTCCCACCCCCTACTGTTGGGATCCATACATTTCTAGTGCTGCAGTCCTGCACTTATCAGGTCACAGGCAGCATGAATGAAGTATCGTATTTTTTGCTCTAAGACACATCCTAGATTTAGAGGAGGAAAACAAGAAAAACATTCTGAATCAAATTTTCCCTGCCAGGCTCTGCACCCAACCCCACACTCCTTGCCAGGCTCTGTACCCTGTCCCTCCTCTGGTGGTCTAGTGGCCTAGTAACAGGCAGGCCGGCCTAGTAGCAGGCAGGAAGGGCCCTCCCCCGGCTCTCTGAACTCTCCCTGCACCTTATTTTAGTTCCTCCAGTGGTCCTGCCCTTCTCTCAAGCTGACTCACAAACTAGCTGCAGCGTCAGTGGCACAAAAGGCAGGCACAAGCTTTTTGCGCACCTGCCTTGTCCCGCGCTACTCCATGAATGGCTGCTCCAGAAATGTGGTAATCCAATAAGTCACCTTATCTTCCAATTTTTTGTTTACTGCATTAATCATTGAACAGCCTGCCACCTGGTTTAGTTGCCAGTTTTCCCAACTTCATGCCTGCTTTGGCAGGCTGCTACTGTCTTTCTCAATCCTGAGATTGTAAATGCACCCAGTTGCAATGTCCCATCCCCAACCCAGCTAATGAACCTCCTCTGCCCCCCAGTCGGCTACTCAGACTGATTTAGCAGTGACCAACTCCCCTCCTCTGTGGCTCATTAGTTACCTGCTGTACACCAGGCAGTCCATGTGGTTGATCTCATGTTCGGAGCAGTACCTGCGATAGTCCTCCTAGATGTCCTTAATGGCGGTGATGGCCAGAATGAAGAGCGATCGCACCATCCTCATCTTGCCCTCCTTGCTCTTCACTTTCTTCTTCTCCTCCTCCTCCTCCAGGACCTTGCCCCCCCCCCCTGGTTCTTCTCTTAGCTCCCGCACCATTCTTTAATTTTTTGCAGTCTGCAATGGTTGCCAAAAAAAAAAAAAAAATCCAAAGTAACAGTATAGCAGCACTTCAAAGTCAGCTTGTTCTTTTGCATAAGAAAATGAAATGGGGTGAAGCCGAAACAGAGAAGCAGAAAGTTTCTGCTCCTAAGGGCTAACGACTCTGGCCATGCTAATCATGATTTTTTCTGAAGCAATCAGGCCAGGCACAGCAGAACAATTGCGTTGAGAAAAAAGGGGGGCAATTAAGACAGCAGGAGGTCCAGCTCAGTAAAGTAAATAGTAAGCATTAAAAAAACCAGAAACTTCTCTCGTTTCCTAAAGGGCTCGGGACTGAGCCGTACGTCATTCTTGCGAGCCCAGTTTCCATTGCAGGCGGGCTTTGGAAATCTCGGCTGGGTGGGGGATCCTAAGCTCTAAAACAAAGTTTACAACTGATTTCTGCCTCTTATCTGTGTGCGCCCAGCTGGTCCTCTGCCTGCTTTTTTGTTACTTTTTTTAGCTTACGGTTTGTTGGAAGAGGGTGGGGAGGGTCAATTCTGCTTTTTCTGTAAGGTCTTGGGAAAGATGATGCTAGTTTGAGTCAGCTGGAGGAAGGGCAGGACTACCGGAGGAACTAAAATAAGGTAATGGGGGGGTGGAGGTTGTGTATTCGCTCCATAAGATGCATCCTTATTTTTACCCACTTTTTTGGTGAAAAAAAGTTTTATGGAGCAAAAAATATGGTATATACCTGCCATTTGTGGCCCCAGAAGCTTTTCCTCTGCTACAGCTTCTATCCCTGTAGTAGAAAGCTTCTGGGGCTGCCGAAGCATCTTGTTTACTTCATTCACTGCCCGCGGCCTGAAGAGTACAGGACTGGAAACAAAGTGCTGGATACCAACAGGGGGATGATATTCTGTATAGGCTCCGCGGGCCTCCATTAGCTCATGGGCCTTGCAATAAAGATCAATGCTCTAGATGGCTTTTTGTTGCAGGTTCAAGTGTGTGAAATGATCTTCCCTCTCTTTGAAGCAATTGAAAATCTAGAGCATTTTTCTGATTTGCATACTATTGCCTTATAGTTTGACACTTTTTGCAAATATTTACAATATTTTCAGATATTGTGGGATATAAGTTCGATAAATTAAATAAAGCTTTGGGAATATATCAGTGTCCCGCAAACATTTTAAAACTGCGGCACACTAACATGGGGCCACGGCTGGAAGGCATCCAGAAATACGCGGAGGCCTTCCAGAGCCTACTACTACCATGCTGGTAGGCGGTACTGGAAAGGAGAGGTGCTGGCTGACTGCCTATAGGACGTGCCTCTTGCTGCAAGAGACATGTCCTGTAAGCGGTCAGCTGGCACTTCTCCTCACCGGAATCTTGTGGCACATCTGGAATCTTGCTGCGGCATACAGTTTGCGATGCAGTTGTGTAGATGTTCACTTTTGTGTCAGTAGTGTTGGATTCTAGAGTTTTGAAGACTGAAAAGGAAGGGTGGGGGGGACTGCCAGCAGAAATATTTATTGGCAAAGAACCTTGAAACTTTTTTCTACATCTGGTTAGTTTCTTGAAGCTGTTCAATATGAATGTTTTGAGATAATTTTCCCTTCCCTTCTGTAATCTGAGACTTCCTTTTTGCTTTCAGAAAGCGCCGTGGAGCCTTCAACAGCAAGCAACTGTTATATTTGGAGAAGTATCGTCCCAAAATGCGTTTGCGCTTTAAAGATTCCAATGGTCACCGAAACAACTGTTGCATTCAGTAGAGTACTGATTGCACTGCTTTGAGAGCAGAGGAGATAAAGTTAGACTTTGGATGGCTTCAGTGCAAACATATGAGTAATAATGGAGCTTCCACAGTGTCAAAAGGATTTGTAGGTTACAGTCTTAGCAGAAATGCAACTGCTTGTGTCAATAAGGTTAATATCCACCTGATTGGGCTTTAATGTCTCTTTTTATACATATTCTTTGCTTTGTCCCCTCTTGTTTTTGTTTTTTAAAATTTTTAGAAGTCTCCCTAAATCATGCAGTATTGAATTGCTTTGTTCCTCTCAGCTTCCCAATAAAATTTAAGCTAATATGAAGTGTAGACTAGGTGCCAAAATATCTAGCACAACTTTATTTTACTGTATCATACAGTGTAGTTACTGTAAAGTCAACTACAATTATCTGGACCTGTATCAGTTTTCCTACAGTCACTTTACTGTGGAAGATTGGACCAGTATGGTCACATGGCTGCTCCACTGTATGTTTACACAGTCTTCTCCCACAATCGCACTAGAAATCAGGATTTGCATTCATTGGTTTGCAACTTGCCACAAGTCTTGGTGGTCTTCTAAATGTTTCTGTGAACTTCAGTTTAACTTTGTAGGAAAAATGGTCACAACCCCACAGACGTTGTATATATTTAGAAAAACACCTTATCACTTGTACAGAAGCACACAAGTCTTATGTTTCCAGACAAAGCCTTACAGTTATGTTAATGTTAGCACTCACGGTGCAACAGGGAGAACATAAGAGGATGGGAGGGGCTGTTTAATATTTCTAGTAAATTGTTGCCTTTGTCTTGTGCAGGAATTATAGAATATGCCCTTTTACTTTAGGAAATATTTTTTTAAAATGTAGATGCTTTGTAGAAGCTAAATTCATTACATTTCTGGAAGAACTTATTTCTTTAACTGTACCTGTTGAAAGTTGTTTACCAACTATTGCTTTGTGTTTCTTCGAGTTTCTGCTATAAATAAGCAGACCTCACATCTGTAATATTTTGTATGCCTTTTTTGAGCTGCATAACTTAATATTTGAATACTTGATTTGTTTTATTATGTAATTGATAAAATGGTGATGTGTATTAATGTTAGTTCAACCATATTTATACTGTCTTGGGAATGTGTGGTGTTAGTTCTGTGGGAGAAAATTTTGCCAGTGTTCACCAGCTTGTAAAATCTAGTGCGAGAGCTTAAACATCTAAATAAATTCTGGAAGTGCATTTATCACAGGATCTGAGTTGTATCATTGCTGGCTTTAATTGATATTTAATTAAAGGGTATAGCTAACTTTGAGAATGTAATGATAGTGTGTGAAGATCTTTAACAAGCTAATTTGTGGTCACACAAATTCAAGTAAGAGTGCTCCTAATTTTTTTTTTAATGATTTAATTATATATTTCAAATGAAATAAAAGTACAGTGGTACCTCGGTTTACGAGTGCACCAGTTTGCGAGTGTTTTGCAAGACGAGCAAAACATTCGCAAAATCGGCGCCTCAGAAACTGAGCGCGCCTTGATTTGCGAACGCCCCCCCTCACCATCAGGCACCCCCCATCTCAACCTGAGATCCCCCAACCCACCCGAATCCTCTTCTTACTTTAGTGTAGCCTCCGCACCGGCACCAGCATGTCTTGTGCGTTGGTGTTGGTGCCGGTGCCCGAAGATGCACAAGGCCCAGCACAGGAAGCAGATCTTCGGGCACCGGCACCAACGCACAAGATATGCTGGTGCCGGTGCGGAGGTTACACTAAAGAAGAGGGTTGGGGGGGACCTCAGGTCGTGGCGGGGGGGTGCCCGATGGCGGGGGGAGGGTGCCGGTTTGCTGGGGGGGGAGCAGCGCTGCTGGCCTCGGGGGAGGGGGAGTGGGAACATATCAAAGCGAGTTTCCATTATTTCCTATGGGGAAACTCGCTTTGATAAACCAGCATTTTGGATTATGCTCATAATCCAAGGTACCACTGTAAATGAAATACATAATCCACATCAACGGGAAGAGGCAACAAGAAATTTAACAAATTGTCAATACAAAACAAGAAATATGGACCCTAACCTATCGCTACCCATTCTTCATTCTATATTTAATTTGTCCTTTAAATCTCCTAACCCATATTAAACTTTTTTCAATCAACACTCTCTCAAGCTGAGGAGTATCAGAGTAAATTATATTGTAACATTATTACACATTTGCAAGGAAATTGAAGGAAAAAAATTCCCTCCCAAAGATGCTCTTTCAGTTTCAAAAATGCCTTGCAACAGAGTTGTGCGGACCTAGCCACATCTGGGAAAATCCATATGGGCTGACCACAAAACTGAATTTTTATTCTGGAAATTTTTTTTTTAAAAACCATTTATTTTCTCCTGTGCTGTTGAAAGTTGCAAGGAGGGGTTGCGCTGGTAGAGCTCCCTCCTTTGCATTTCCCTCGACTATATCAGCTTTTGGTACTGAAACATACCTATACTCAGAAATTATTAATTCTTCAACTTTATCCCAAAAAAATAACTCCTCCAAATATCTGCATAACAAAATCTGTAGATGCCGATCTTCGTTTCCGTTCCATTTGTTCCCAGAATTTTGATCCATAGAGACTCTTAACTTATTCTTAGTGTTCCCTCCAGTAGACTCAATTCAGTATGTATAGGGCAATGCCCCCACCTTTTTGGGCCACTCTCTCTGCAGTATAGCTTGTAGCACAGTGTCCCAGACATTTTCCTCGTTTCACCATGTTTCCATGATACCGATTATGTCAAGGTTATCTTTTTCTGCCATAGCTTCTAATTCACCCACCTTATTCTTCAGGCTCCTTGCGTTCATGTACATACAATTGAGTTTGTGGCCTGTTACTCTCTTGCATTTCCTTTCCTCTTGTGTCCCTTTCGATCTGTCAGGATTTCTGTCTTGCTTATGATCCATTGAGTCTTCTCCCGCTATCTTTCTGCACCCTCTGGGTATACCGGTTCCTGAACCATTGACTGTCGGCTTTCCCCTTCTTCTTAGTTTAAAAACTTCTCAATTTCTCTCTTGATGTTGCTTGCAAGTAGCCTCGTTCCATATTTGCTGAGGTTGAGTCCATCCTTCCCGAATAGCTAGCTCTTCCCCCCCCCCCCCCCCAAGAACGTCGTCCAGTTGTGCATGAAGTGGAATCCTCCTTCCTCACACCAGCGCCGCATCCATGCGTTGATTGCTTGCAGCTCCATCTGCCTCTTCTCGTCGGTCCTGGGTACCAGCAGGATCTCTGAGAACGCTACCCTCTGCGTTCTGGTCTTCAGCTTCCTTCCTAGCATCTGGAACTGGTCCTTCAATACTTCCCTGTTGTAGTTCCTGTAGCTCACGTTGTTTGTCCCCACATGGATCACCATCGCCTTATCTTCGTCTTCCACGCTGTCGATGGTCCTATCGATGCAGATCGCTGTCTTCTAGCTTGGCTCCCAGTAGGCAGGTCACCAGCCGATCCTGTCTTCTTCCCGCTATGTGGCTGTTGACTTGTCTGGAGTTCCCTGCGACGATTGCTGTCCTCTCCATCTTCTCTTCTCTAGCCGGAGGTCCATGTCCCTGGTGTATATCCATCTCTCCAGCCATAGGTCCGTGTCCTCTGTGCACTTCCATCTTCCCTGATCCTGGCATTGGCTTGCACCAGACTCATCTTATAAGTTCCCTCTGCTGTTCCCAGATCTCACTGCTGTGTCTCCCATTTCTTCCTTGTGGTCGTCCTCCAGATGGTCTTCACTCTCTGTAGGTGTATCTCGGCAGTTCCACTGTTGCTGGTGATTTTCCAGGGTCTCCATATATGCCTCCTCGATGAACTTCTCTAACTCCTGTACTTCTTCCTCCATGATTTCCTCTTGTCTTGATGTTCTCTGCATCCCTGTCCTCCACTGCTCAAAGTGCTTCTAGTTCCAGTATTCTGCCCTCCTGGAGTCTGACTTGTTTCTTCAGGCTCTCTAGTTCCCTGCATCGAGTGCATACATAGGACTGCATCCCAGAGGGGAGGTAATCGTATGGCAGACGGTGCAGAAAACTGGGTAGCTCAACTTCCTGCTTCTGTCTGCTGTTTACATTGCTGCCCTCTTGCCGGTCTACTGTGGCTGTCCTCTGTGTCTGCTGCGGTTGCACTCTGCTCTCCTTGCTTGTTTGTCCTCTGTCTGTTGCCCTCTGCTCTCCTTTGCAGTGACTCGTCCCTTCTCAAAGGCGCTCTCACTAAGGATCTCCTAACATCAAATTGCTTGATGGGCTTCTGAGCTTTAGGAAAGCAATAAAATCCTACCTGTTCATGCATGCGGATTGTGAAAAATTACAGGCGGCCCTTAGGAAATGGAAGACTAGCTGTCCAAATGGCAGATGAAATTTAATGTGGACAAATGCAAAGTGATGCACATGGGGAATAATAACCTGAATCACAGTTACTGGATACTAGGGTCCACCTTGGGGATTAGCGCCCAAGAAAAGGATCTGAGTGTCATTGTAGACAATACAATGAAATTTTCCGCCCAATGTGTGGCAGTGGCCAAAAAAGCAAATAGGATGCTAGGAATTACTAAAAAAAGGGATGGTTTAACAAGACTAAATGTTATAATGCTCCTGTATTGCTCCATGGTGTGACCTCATCTGGAGTATTGCATTCATTTCTGATCTCCTTATCTCAAGAAAGAGATAGTGGCATTAGAAAGGTTCAAAGAAGAGTGACCAAGATGGTAAAGGGGATAGAACTCCTCTCATATGAGGAAAGACAAACGATTAGGGCTCTTCAGTTTGTAAAAGATGGCTGAAGGGAGATAAGATTGAAGTCTAGTAGAACAGGTACAGATGGATCAATTTTTCACTTATAAAAAATTACAAAGTCTAAGGGATACCCGAAGTTACAGGGAAATACTTTTAAAACCAATAGGAGGAAGTTTATTTTGTGGGGGTTTTTTTTTTCACTCAGAATAGTTAAGCTCTGGACCGCGTTGCCAGAGGATGTGGTAAGAGCAGATAGTATAGCTGGTTTTAAGAAAGGCTTGGACAAGTTCCTGGAGGAAAAGTCCATAGTCTTGTTATTGAGAGAGACACAGGGGAAGCATGGAATATTGCTACCAGTTTGGGTTTTGGCCAGGTGCTAGTGACCTGGATTGGCCACTGAAAACAGGCTACTGGGCTTGATGGACCATTGGTCTGACCCAGTAAGGTTATTCTAATGGTCTGACTCCTCAGGACAAGCTAGCAGTCAGACTTACTCCCAACCCACTGTATCTTAATAGATGTCCAACTGAAGGCTCCAAGTGTCTGCTAATCTAGAAATTGAACTACATTCACCTCATGGTACCCTTTTGCCTTAAGTCTTCTGTTCACTGCTGTTAAATATGTTACCTTGTAACCTGTTCTGGGCTCCTTGGGGAAGATGGGATATAAATCAAATTTAATAAGTAAATATACCTTAGGCTCCAATCACCAAATTTCTTCCAGCAAAAATTTGAAGCTGCTGGTCCCGGCAGTGGAGTGTGACATCAGATGCTGCCACCCTCTGCATTATAATAGTGCTGCACAGAGTCTTCCGCTAGTGTCTCTTCCTATGCTGATTTTTTTTTTTTAATTCACAAATGGTTAATTTATAAGGGACCAGCTAGTTAAGTGTCTAAAAAACAAACAAACCACACATTTAGTCTAAATGCTCTATGTATATTTGCTTTTGATAGACATTAGCTGTATAAGTGGAGACTGCTTTAACCCTAGCTTCAGGGGAGAGAATGGTGAAGGGTTTCTGGTTTGGATTTTCCTGTGGTTTAGGGAGAATAGCACTGCTATAAGGCGAGGACAATGCTGTTCAAGGGATCAGTGAGGAGCAGTGCTTTGGTAACATTAATAGCAGGGAGTTCAGCAGATGTGCTAAACCAAGGGTATTCAACTACGATCTTCAGCAGGTTGGGTTTTTGGATTTTCATCTTGAATATGAACATCCAAGGGAGGCGCTGCATGGAAATAGATCTCATGCATATTCTTTGGGGTACTCCTGAATCCATACCAAACCTCAAATGGATCTCAGGAAACTATAATACATTACTGGCCATATCAAAACTATTAAAATAAAACCTTGGATTGCAAGTAACTTGGTATGCAACTGTTAGAAAAGCAAAACATTTTATTAAATTTTAACTTGATAAATGAGCAATGTCTTGCAATACAAGTACATATAGTATACACACATCACAATTGAGCCGATGGTTTTCTCTCTGACACTGCAGGAGTGTAGTGGCTGTTATCCCAGGACAAGCAGGCAGGTATTCTCACTAGTGGGTGACGTGATCCAATGGAGCCCTGATGCGGACGCCTCACAAACAGACTTGCTTGAAGTTTCGAGTCGCCCGCATCGCGCATGCGCTAGTGCCTTCCCGCCCAGCACAGGGCGTGTCTCCTCAGGTCTTACTTTTCCGCGGAGTCGAAGTCCGTCTTCGACTCTCTGCGTGAAGTGTTTTTCACTTGTGCCTTCTTTAGTCCGCGGTTTTGGGTTCTTTTTCTCAGAATCGCTGATTTTTGTCGTTCTTGTTTTAAAAAAAAAAAAATTTCTTCCGTCCGTTCGACCGGGCAGGCCACGTGGCTGCAGCCCCGCGGCTTCGATCTTGCGGCAGAGCTTTTTCGGCCTATGCCCCGGCCTGCAACCGGTTTTAAAAAGTGTTCCAAGTGCCAGCGTGATTTCCCTCACGGACCCTCATCGATGCTGTCTTCGGTGTCTCGGACCTCAACATCTACCGAAATCGTGCCGGCCTTGCTCAACACTTAAGTCCCGTGCCTTCAAGCGTCATTGCATCCTGTGGGAGCAGCTTTTCAGCATGGAGTCCTCGATGGAGCTTTCGTCCTCGAAGGGTGCTTCGCCTTCGACATCATCCGAGGCTCCCCAGGCTTCCACATCTTCTGCTCCAAGCCTCATCAAACCTGCCTCGTTTGTACCGGCTATGTCTTCGACGCCTGCTGCAGTGCCTTCCTCTGTCTCTTCAGGTCAGGTAGCACAGCATCCCATTCCCCCGGTGGTGCTTAAAGTGCCCAAGGCTTCTAAGTCCAAGCACTCTCACACTGCCTCGAGGGAGATCGAAGCCCGTGCGGGTGGTCCCGTTGGAGACACGGATCCATCCTTGCCAGCTTCGTTCCAGATCTTATTAGAGAAGCAATTCATTCAGCTCTTTATTACCATGGGGCCGAAGCTTCTCTCACAAATCCAGCCCGGGCATGCAGAAGTCTCCCGCGAGATTGAGCCACCTCCTGTGCCTCAGTCGTAGGCACATTCTACAGGGAGCAGAGTCTCTGCGAGTGACTGGTCTGACATCTCAGCATGCATTGCAAGGAGCAGAGTCTTTGCCCATGTCTCCATTGGAACCCGTACACTCGATGCAAGGAGCAGAGTCTTTGCGAGTGCCTCGAGGTTCTTCCGCTCAGCCTACTCTGCTTCGTTCCACAGCCTCCAGCCCTATCCATTCTCTGGGGGCTTTGGTGGGGACACGCTCGCCTCGTTTGTCAAGGCCTGCTTCGAGGCACAGCTCGCATCATCGATCGAGGCATTCATCCAGGCATGCCTTGGCTCATCGGAAGCTGCCTTTTCTTCAATATTCCCCACCACCTGCTTCGACCCTTCAGCTTCCGGACCTCAAAGACCTGGTGGGTTCTTTTTCTCCATCCAGGTCTCCTTCAGTGGAGCACGCTGCCTCAACATCTTCGAGGCCAGGCTTTAGCAGATCAGCTGTCTTTTTTGTCTTTCCTACATCAGATGGCAGCTGATTTGGATATTCAACTTGATACTGGATCTAAGTTTTCCAAGGAGTATCTTGAGACCATGCATCTTCCTCAACCTCCTGAATCCCTCAAGCTTCCTCTTTACAAGCTTTTGGATCAAACCTTTGTCCGCTGTCTGGAAACTCCTTATTCCATTCCAGCAGTTCCAGACAAATTGGATTCCAGATACAGGACTGTTCATCACAAGGGGTTTGACATTGCTCAATTGTCTCACCAATCCCTTCTGGTTGAATCTTCTTTAAAAGATCTCGCCCTTCCCAGGTGTATGCCACTTCCTCCGGGCAGGGAGGGCAAAACAATGGACAGATTTGGTCGTCGTATCTTCCAAAACTCTATGATGACCTCCAGAGTCCTCAATTATAATTTTCATTTCATCACCTATTTTGAGTTTTTTCTCTCCGTCCTTCAAAAGTTCATGCCTTATTTGGATTCTCGTGCGCAGTTTGAGTACCAAGAAGTCCTTGCATCCTTGTCCCAACTTCGGCTGCAGCTTCTTCAGTCCTCCTATGATGCCTTTGAGCTGTCTGCTCGAGCTACTGCTTGCTCGGTGGCCATGCGGCGGCTGGCGTGGCTCGGTACCATCGACATGGATCCTAACCTGCAGGACTGGCTAGCTAATGTTCCCTGCGCTGGCAATGACCTCTTTGACAAGTCCATTGAGGCAGCCACCAAGAAGCTTTTGGACCACGAGAAGTCTTTTCAATCCATTCTCCGTCCAAAGCCGAAGCCGGCTCCTCCTCGATCTTCACGCCCTCCTCTGATTTACCAGCGGCGTTTTCCACCAAAACAGGCTCCTGCCATTCGTCAGCCTGTCAAGAGGCAATATCCTCAGAAGCAGCAGAAGCCTCAGCCACCTGCTGTACCCAAGACTCCTCAGCCTTTTTGACTGATACAAAGCATAACCTCAGTTCTGTCATTTCCCATTTTTCCCCCTATCGGAGGTCGTCTCCATCATTTTTACCACCGATGGACGACTGTTACCACCGACCTCTGGGTCCTTTCCATCGTCAGGGAGGGATACTCTATTCAGTTCCATCAAGTTCCTCCAGAACATCCTCCAAGAGAGTATTCTTCCAACTTGGCCCAGACCGCCCTTCTTCAGGAAGCTCGAGCTTTGCTTCAGCTCCGAGCTATCGAGCCCATTCCTTTGGCTCAACAGAACAAGGGTTTTTACTCCCAGTACTTCCTTGTTCCAAAGAAGATGGGCGATCTGCGCCCTATTTTGGATTTCAGGGTGCTCAACAAATTTCTGGTCAGAGAAAAGTTTCGCATGTTGACCCTAGCATCCCTGTATCTCCTCCTCGAGCAGAACGACTGGTTATGCTCTCTGGATCTCAAGGAGGCCTACACACACATTCCCATCAATCCGGCCTCCCGTCCATACCTCAGATTTCGGGTGGGAAATCTTCATTTTCAATACAGAGTGCTCCCATTCGGCCTGGCCTCGTCGCCCAGAGTCTTCACCAAGTGTCTGGTGGTGGTGGCTGCTGCACTCAGGAACCATAGTCTACAGGTGTTTCCCTACCTGGACGACTGGCTCATCAAGGATTCCATGTCTCAGGGAGTCGTCCTAGTGACCCAATGGACTATCTGGTTCTTGCAGAGTCTGGGGTTCGACATCAACTTTCCGAAATCCCATCTCCAACCTTCTCAGACTCTTCCATTCATCGGAGCTCTTCTGGATACTGTCCAACTCGGAGCGTTCCTTCCTCAACAACGTCTGGAAGCTCTTCTCTGTCTTTGTCATTCGGTCTCCTCTTGCCCGTCCATCTTGGCAAGACACATGATGGTTCTTCTGGGTCACATGGCTTCTACAGTACACGTGACTCCTTTTGGCCAGACTTCACCTCGGAATTCCTCAGTGGACCCTGGCATCTCAATGGCCACAGGTTTCCGACCCTCTGACTCGACACATCCAGGTCACTTCTGCTCTGACACAGTCTCTTCACTGGTGGATGCTCTCTTCCAATCTATCCAGAGGCTTACTTTTGAACACGCCCCCCCCCATCAGAAGGTTCTCACGACCGATTCTTCAATTTACGCTTGGGGGGCTCATCTAGATGGTCTCTTTACTCAAGGCTATTTGACCAATACAGATCATCAGTGTCACATCAATCTCCTGGAACTCAGGGCGATTTTCAATGCTCTCAATGCTTTTCAGCATCTGCTTCACGACCGTGTAGTCATTTGCATGGACAATCAAGTCGCCATGTATTATGTCAACAATCTGGGAGGCACGGGGTCTGCCTCCCTCTGTCAGGAAGATCTGAAAGTTTGGGATTGGGCAATTCGCCACAACTTCCTCAAAGCTGTCTACATTCAGGGAGCGGACAATGCCTTAGCAGACAACTTGAGTCATCTCCTACAGCCTCACGAATGGACTCTCCATTCCACGCCCCTGCATCACATCTTCTCTCAGTGGGGAGCGCCTCAGATCTCTTTGCAGCTTCCCACAACTTCAAGCTGCCTTAGTTCTGCTCCAGGATCTACACTTTGGGACAGTTAGGGAAATTTCCAAGTACCTTTCTTATTTATTTTTATCTATTGTATCTTTGTAATGCATCATTTTTGTAAACCGATTAGAAACCTCACGGTTATTAGCGGTATATAAGAATTAAATTAAATTAAAATTACACTCCTCATCGTCTCGAGGCAGATGCTTTTCTTCTGGATTGGACGAATCTCTATATGCGTTTCCTCTCATTCAAAAGATGCTGGTCAAGCTGAAGTCCACCCATGCCACCATGATTCTGGTTGCTCCTCGGTGGCCCAGACAACCCTGGTACTCCCTTCTACTTCAACTCAGTGCAGGGAGCCCTACCTTCTACCAGTTTTTCCCTCTCTGCTTACGCAGCATCAGGGATCTCTGCTTCATCCCAACCTGCAGTCTACACATGACAGCTTGGTTCCTCTAAACATAACTCATCTGCAGTTTTCTCCATCTGTGAGGGATGTTTTGGAAGCTTCACAGAAGCCTACTACTAGACAATGCTATCACCAAAATGGACTAGATTTTCTACTTGGTGTTTTTCTCATCATAAGGAGCCTCAACTTTCCTCCTTTATCTTCAGTTTTGGACTATCTTGTTGCACCTTTCTCAGTCTGGTCTCAAGTCTACTTCGATGCGAGTCCATCTTAGTGCAATTGCTGCTTTCCATCAGCCTATTGAAGGGAAACCTGTCTCTACTCATCCTGTGGTTTCCAGAATCATGAAAGGACTTTTCAATGTCAACCCTCCTCTCAAACCGCCCCCGGTGGTTTGGGACCTCAATATTGTTCTTGCTCAACTGCTGAAACCTTCATTTGAGCCCATGGACAAGGCTCATCTCAAGTATCTCACTTGGAAGGTGGTGTTTCTCATTGGCCTCACTTCTGCTCTACGAGTCGGTGAGCTTCAAGCATTGGTTGCGGATCCACCTTTTACAGTGTTCCATCATGACAAGGTGGTTCTTCGCACTCATCTGAAATTCCTTCCTAAAGTGGTCTCAGCATTTCATCTCAACCAATCCATTGTTCTTCCAGTGTTTTTTTCCAAAGACTCATTCTCATCCTGGAGAAGTTGCTCTTCATACTTTGGACTGTAAACATGCTTTGGCTTTCTATTTGGAACGCACCAAACCACACAGAACTGCTCCTCAACTTTTTGTCTCCTTTGATCCGAACAAGTTGGGACATCCTATTTCTAAGCGTACCATCTCCAATTGGATGGCAACTTGTATCTCTTTCTGCTATGCCCAGGCTGGATTACCCCTTCACAGTAAAGTCACAGCCCATAAGGTCAGAGCAATGGCAGCTTCTGTGGCTTTCCTCAGATCTACATCTATTGAGGAAATTTGTAAAGCTGCTACTTGGTCCTCGGTTCATACCTTCACTTCTCATTATTGTCTGGATATTTTCTCCAGATGGGATGGACAGTTTGGCCAAGCAGTGTTGTAAAATTTATTCTCCTAAGTTGCCAACTCTCCCACCATCCCACTTTGGTTAGCTTGGAGGTCACCCACTAGTGAGAATACCTGCCTGCTTGTCCTGGGATAAAGCACAGTTACTTACCGTAACAGGTGTTATCCAGGGACAGCAGGCAGCTATTCTCACATCCCACCCACCTCCCCGGGTTGGCTTCTCTGCTAGCTATCTGAACTGAGGAGACTCGCCCTGTGCTGGGTGGAAAGGCATCACCGCGACTTGAAACTTCGAGTTTCTTCAAGTAAGTCTGCTTGTGAGGCGTCCGCATCAGGGCTCCGTTGAATCACGTCACCCACTAGTGAGACTAGCTGCCTGCTGTCCCTGGATAGCACCTGTTATGGTAAGTAACTGCTTTCTAAACAAGCAAGGTCTTGCAATACGAGTACATACAGTATGCATCACATCACAACTGAGCTGATGGCTCTTCTCTCTCTGACGCTGCGGGAATGTAGTGACTGTTCTGAGCGAGTGAGGTCTTGCAATGAGTATTTTGAATTAAAGTTTTTGGGGTGTGGAATGAATCATCTGAGTTTCCATTATTTCTTATGGGGAAATTTACTTTGATATATGAGTTTTGGATTACAAGCATGGTTTCAGAATGAATTATGCTCGCAAACCAAGGTTTTACTGTACATTGGTACCTCTGAATCCAAACTTAATCTGTTCCAGAACCCTGTTCTAGTTCCAAAACAGTTTTTCTCATTGAAAATAATAGAAACTGGATTAATTTGTTCTTTGGTCCCACAAACTCAGATTTTCAAATAGACAGCAAGATCGGACCCCCCCTGGCATAGATAGCAAGATCGGGCACCCGCCAGCACAGACAGTAAGAGCGGCAACTGCAAGCGATGCTCAGCCTAAAGCTTCCCTCTGATGCAAACCGCCCAGGCAGAAACAGGAAGCTGTGGCAGGAGAAGCTTTGGGCTGAGCAATGCTTGCAGTCCCCATACATTCGGATTCCAAAGCAGTGTTTGGATTCTGGGGCAAAATTTAATAATAATTTTTTAAAAAATTCCAAGTTGTTAGAATTCAGGGGTGTTCAGATTCTGAGGTACCACTGTATTTTTAAGAGGAAAAGGAACTCGGAAACCTGCTCAGATAAAATAATACCATGAGGGTTTTTGAGGGTGTGAGCAATGTCATGTATTTAGATGGGATATTTTTTTTAGGAGGTAACCACATTCATTCTTGTACTTTTCCCTGTGTATAATTTGTTACCATTATTTTCTACTTTCTTCTGCAGCAAATGTAGTTGTTTGGAGAAGCATTGCAACAATCCAGGCAGTTCATAGAACTCATGACACATGGCTGCCTGCTTCTCTCAGACTTTTAGCAAGGCTTGGGTGTTCTACACCAAACTATGATTTCTAGCTCATTTCCAAATTAGTTTTACTTCACTTGCCCTTGATACCTGTTTCAAGAAAAGTGAAACACTACTTTTCTACAGAAGGGAGGGGTTCGGGATTCATTTTGGTAAGGAAATTAATACAACATAGTGTTACAAAATGTAATGTGCTTATGTGAAATTAGCATTTGTTGCGGTGACAGTATGTGTATGAGTACCCATACACTGCATCACGTTTTATAAACAAAAGCTTTTGGTATTGTACTTTTGGATATATTAACAAAGTAGTTTTTTTTTTTTAATGTGCTAAATTTTGGATAGGAGGTGAGAGTTAGGATTGGGATTGTAAAATCAATTTATCAAATAGAGGCAGATCTTATAAAAAAAAAAAATACAGTACCGTTTAGTAGTTAGAGAAGCCATATCAACAGTAGGCATGTATTAACTGCTAAGCTGGTCACTGTATCTACTTGAATAGTTTTAAATATAAAAAAGTGGATATTATTAAGTGAACTACACACTGCTGCCTGTAAAGTGACAGCCGCCACCTTGAAAGAAAGTTTCAGCAAACACTCAATCTTACGATCTTGGGTGTCTTGGTGCAACACCCCTTTCAACAGGCAAGGTAGGCTTCTTGGTAACTACTGCCACCAATGCATCCACTTGCAGAAGCTTAAATTTATCCAACTCATCCTGCACCACTGGGTACAATTGACACATTGCCCTAGCTACCTGTAGGCTGGACTCTGGTGTGTCATTGCGCTGAGATAAGCTCTTGCATGGCTTCTTGGACTGGAAAAGTTTTATGCGGTTTTCTTGTGCCTGCCATAAGAGGATTCACTGTTCCCACTCCCTGTGGATCGGCCTGACAGACCCTGTAATGTTTTAGAAATAAAACCAGACAGCTTCTCTCTGTGGAACAGATGCAGTGGGGTGGGGTCATCCACATTCCTAGCCATCGTGTCATCCACTTCCAGATCCTCAACCACCCCCTCTAAAGACCCTTGAAGAGGAAAAGAGAGGCTAGAGTCAGATTGAGGGTCCCCTGCATCTGAGGGAATCACCCTATGCTGCTTAGCCACCTGTGACTGAGGCTGACACAGAATGGTTGGTGCAGCAGTCCCCTAACCTGTTCCCCTGCTGTGCAGGCTGAGAGCTCTGCAAGAGGAAGGCCTTGTGCAAAGCTGCACTCCTGCCAGCACTGCCCGGCATTGCCACTGCCCATGCAAAGGAAGAAAGCCTGATGCCGTCGTTCAGACTTCCCTCACCACCAGCGTGCTCTGTGTCGCACCCAGCACCTCTGAGATCGAAGGAGAGGGCGGCCGTGTGTCTTTAATGTGGGAAATGGCTGTGTCCTCCAGTGCTATGTTGGAATCCTCCCCGTGATCTCCAAGCAGCTGGCTGCACACAGTCCTGATGGTGTTCTTCGCTTCCTACAGCACGAACATCGCTTGACTGCTGCTGCCATAAAACCCAACTCAGAGCAACTGAAACTCGATGCTGACGCAAACTAGTACAGCACAGCTGCTTAAGCTGTCCTGAACAAATAAAGAAATTAAACACTGCTCACTGTACTGTAACCAAAACCTGTTGCAGTCAGCCATATACCACTACAGAAAAATTAGTCTTTTCAATGGGAAAGAAGAAATGCTGAGATGCTACACCACCTCACTTCTACTGAGGGGAGGGGAGGGCCCAGGTGTAACCCTCAAATCTGGCACTGCTCAGTCCAGGCATCCCTATTTCTCTGAATATCGGCACCAACAGGAGAAACCTAGGGCAAAATACAGCAAAAAGCCAGGAGCCAGTGGAATTGCAACCATCTGCCTGTTGGAGATATAGAATATTGAGTGGACAGAAGGCATGCCATACAAGAGGTGCACCTGTAAATCAGTTTCTATATCTCCACCGGCTAGTAGGTGTGCTATCCCATTAGTCTCTGGATTCATCTGCTGCTGTTGCTAAGGAAACAATGCACTATTGGTTCTTCTAGACCTAGTGCTGCATTTGACACCATCAATCATCCCTGCCTCCTTTCCAGACTCGCAGATATTGTAATCTGCAAAATTGCACTCCACTGGTTCTCATTATTCTTAAGCTAAAGAACCCAAAGTGTTCTGCTAAGATCTGTTCTATCACAACCAAAACCAATAAAATATGGAGTACCGTAGAGTGCCCTCCTATCCCCTTTATTCTTCAATCTCTATCAGAAGATATTTTTCAGAACTGGACTTCTTGCAGCTACTCTGCCTTTATCCTGCATGGACTACTTAGGAAACTGCAAAACCACGGGGTGGAAGAGGATATATACAGATGGATTAAACACTGGCTGGCAGGCAGAAAACAAAGGGTTGGGGTGAAGGGACAGTACTCGGACTGGCGGAGGGTCACGAGCGGTGTTCCACAGGGGTCAGAGCTCGGACCGCTGCTGTTCAATGTGTTTATAAATGACTTGGAAACGGGGACGAAGTATGAAGTTATAAAATTTGCAGATGACACCAAACTCTGCAGCAGGGTTAGAACCGCGGAGGAATGCGAAGACCTACAAAGGGACCTAAACAAACTGGAAGAGTGGGCAAACAAATGGCAAATGCAATTTAATATAGAGAAATGCAAGGTCATGCATATAGGGAAAAAGAACCTGATGTTCAGCTACAAAATGGGGGGATTGGTGCTAGGGGAAAGCAACCTTGAAAAGGACTTGAGTGTGCTAGTGGATACAACAATGAAATCAACGGCACAATCTGCAGCAGCCTCAAAGAAAGCAAATAGAATGTTGGGTATTATTAAGAAAGGTATCACAACCAGGACGAAGGAAGTCATCATGCCGCTGTATTGAGTGATGGTGCGCCCGCACCTGGAGTACTGTGTCCAGTATTGGTCGCCGTACCTCAAGAAGGACATGGTGATGCTTGAGAGGGTCCAGAGAAGAGCGACGGAAATGATAAAAGGCATGAAAAACCTTTCATATGCAGACAGGTTAGAAAGGCTGGGGCTCTTCTCCCTGGAAAAGCGGAGACTCAGAGGAGACATGAGATCATGAGAGGTATCGAGAAGGTAGACAGAGATAGATTCTTCAGACTAATGGGGATCACAAGTACAAGGGGGCACTCGGAGAAGCTGAAAGGGGACAGGTTTAGAACCAATGCTAGGAAGTTCTTTTTCACTCAGAGGGTGGTGGACACATGGAACGCACTGCCGGAGGTTGTGATAGGACAGAGTACACTACAGGGTTTTAAAGAAGGATTGGATAAATTCCTGAAAGATAGGGGGATTGAGGGATACAGATAGAGGTAGAGATGGGATAGAGAGAGAGTATAGATAGAGACCAAGGGGATTCAAGGGTTCAGACAATGATCACCGTACAGGTCATGGGCCTGATGGGCTGCCGCGGGTGGGGACTGCTGGGCGCGATGGACCTCTGGTCTGACCCAGCAGAGGCAACTTCTTATGTTCTTATGTTCTTAACACACTACTAAATGGTCTCACTTCAAAAAAAAAATCTCTATTGACTACGAGTACAAAATGCTGCCATCTGCCTCCTAAAAAAACTTGACAGACACAATTCAAATGCCCCAGCACTGGCTACCTATCAACAAATAATGTATATTGAAGGGTCTGGTAATGGCCTACAAAGTCTTGCACAACATGGTACCAATCTATATGGTCTCCAAACTACAACCTTACACCTCAAACCAGCAATTTCGCTCGCAAGAAGAAAAAAAGACTAGGCATACCTTCAGGATGCCTGGAAAAATCCTACTCACACTAACTACCATGCCTTTGGAACCAATTACTACTGCACATCAGATCACTAGGACTACTGAACTTCAGGAAGGCAATAAAAACTCACCTCTTCCTCTAACCTTCCATAAAATAGCTCCAGTCTAAATACTACTATCTACACAACAGGACCAACCATCATCACTGATAGTACCATACCCTGTCATACACTCCATATTATGCCTAACACATCTCTTGTGCAGTGTTATGTATTACCATGCCATGTACTGGCATTGCTGACACTTCTCCACTTTGCCAGACATTCTATACTATACCATACCCAGTATATATTATTCACAGGTATGTACTGCCCTACCAGACCATGCACTGTTACGTTCTTGCCATGCTCTTATGTGTATTATCTGCCATACGGCTATGTTCTTATGTACTTCCTCACCATGCTTCACACTGTCACTACAATGTACTGTCAAGCTCTGTTAAGTTACTGCAATGTCATACCAAACTCATTACATCACCACCACTGTATGAAGTCTTGTCCTAACATCATATTGATTGCCATGCTTTTTGAATACTATTGTGTTCCCCTATCTATTGTCCTATACTGTTATGTTCTAAAATGTTCTGCCATGCTCTACATTTCTATACCCCGTTATGTTTTATGTATGTAAACTTGTAACCCCTTCTGAGCTCTTCTGGGAGGACGAGATATAAAGCCAAATAAATTAAGCTCTTCACCCCCTAAACTGTACTGTTCCTTTGGGTTTTTGCAGCCCAAATGCATGACCATACATTTCTTAGCATTAAATCTTAGCTACCAAATTTCAGACCATTTTTCAAGCTTTGCAAGGTCCTTCCTCATGTTATTCACAGCATCAGAGATGTCTACTCTATTGTAGATTTTGGTATTATCTGCAGAGAGGCAAATCTTACCTGACAACCCTTCAGCAATATCGCTTACAAAAATGTTAAAAGAACAGACCTTAGAACCAAACCTTGAGGCACACCACTGGTAACAACTCTTTCCTCAGAGAGATATCCATTGATCCCTACCCTTTCGCCTTCCGCTTGACTAGTTCCTGACCCAGTCCATTACTTTGGGACCCATACTGAGAGTACTCAAGTTTATTGGATGCCTGTGTGAAACACAGTCAAAGGCTTTGCTAAAATCTAAATACACTACATATAGCACACTATCCAATTCTCTGGTCATCCAGTTGAAGAAATTGATCAGCTTTGTCTGACAAGACCTACCTCTAATAAATCCATGTTGCCTCGGGTTCTGCAATCCATTGGATTCCTCAACTTCACTATTTTCCAATTTTAAAAGTTTCAATTAATTTACTTACCACAAAAGTCATACTTACTGGCCTGTAGTTCCCTACCAGCTCCTTACTTCCACTTTTGTGGAAAGGAACCACATTCGCCTTTCTCCAGTCTTCTGGTAATATAAAACTGCAAAACTAAGGTAGCAAATAGGGGAAAAAATGTCATGAAGAATAAAGAAATTATTCATAAAAGGAGAAAAAAGTGAGCATATCAGATCCATGGTGCAAGTGTATATCAAGTGTTCTGTGCTGTCTGGTAACCACATATATATAAAAAAAGAAGGGAAGCAGAAATGATTCAGAGATGAGTAATGAATAATAGGCGTGGAATACTTTTATGAAGAGAAGTTAAATAGCTTAGCCTTAGGGCATCTTAGATTGCAAGACAACAGATTGTGTAGAATGCAGAAGCAAAGCTGGTGTTTAGGAAAAATGGTTTGATCATGCCACTCCTTGTTTATTATGGTTGCACTGACTGCCAGTAAAGTCTCATATATTATTCAAACTGGCTTGTTGGATCTATAAAATGTTCGCTGGTACATGTCCTGAATATACTGTATAATTGGGCTATTTTCTTTTCCTTCTTAGTCTTCTGGGGCTGGAGATTCTTGATTCTGGGGCTGGAGATTCTTGATTACTTTCCATTATTTTCTGGTGCTAAAAGAAAAGGGGATTGAGGGTTACAGATAAAAAAAAAAAGGTAGGTTACAGAAACGGACAGGAACCACATTACAGGTCACAGACCTGACGGGCCGCCGCGAGAGCGGACCGCTGGGCGCGATGGACCAATGGTCTGACCCAGTGGTGGCAACTTCTTATGTATTCTTTTTTGGTCCTCTTTACTAGTGCTGCCTGATTCAGGGAAAAAATTTTGATTTGATTCCGCCTATTGAATCGATTTTCCTGCCCAATTTTTTTCAAACATCCTGGTGGGTATATTTTATAGCCTCTTCACCCCTTTTGCCCTCTCCTACCCATACTGGCGCTGTGGTGTAAACAAAATAAACAAACAAAAAATACTTTTCCTCTCTCTGTTACATCCTAGCTCATGTTCGCGGTCTAACACCAGCTCTGGCAGGATACACATTTCAAATCTGACATATTGTAATCAGAAAATATAAAATTATTTTTTCTACCTTTTGTTGTCTGGTCATTTATTCAAATCATGTTGGTCCTATGCTCTGGTTGTCTTCTGATAACTTGCTTGCCAGGGTCTCCTACACATTTGTCGTTTTCTTCTTTTTCGGTGCTAACCATCCATCTTCCATCTTTGTCTTCCCCTTCCATTTCCCTTCCCTCCCTTGGAAGTCTGGCATGTTTCCTTTTATTTGTCTCCATCCCCTCAGCTGCAGCGATGGATCCCACCATCCCCAGATCCACCATCTCTCCTTTTCTTAACTGCCCTTTCATCCAACGATCTCTCCCTCCTTCCCCACCATCCTAGGGTCGAACAGCTCTCCCTTTCTCTTCCCAATTACCCTCCTATCCAGTATCTCTATCCGCCCCTCCACACCATCCCTTGTTTCCAACTTCTCTCCCTTTGTGTTCCTTCCCTCCCTAAATCCCATTGTCCATCTCTCTCCCTCTCCTTTGTTTTTAGACCCGTTATTTCTTTTCCCCCATGTCTCTTTGAACCCCCCTTCCCTCCCTCCCTCCCTTCTACACCAGGGCCCCCTCCCCTGAAGGCCTGCCCCCCTGAAGGTTACATTCCTCATAAAGGCCTGCACCCCCCCCCCCCCCGAAGGCCAGGGGGGAAGCCGGAGGATGTTGCAAAGGCCTATGCAGCACTTCCCAACTGACCCTCACCCCTCGCCCCCTAAAGCAGGAGCATCAGCGGCAAGCCAGCAAGAGGCAGCGCTGCCGCTCCTGCTTTAGGGGGCGCGGTGGGGAGGGTTGGTAACCAAATCGGTGAGGCTGATTTTTTTTTAAACAAATCGATTCAAATTGATTCACCCAATTTGAATCAGTGAATCGATTCAAATCGGAAATCGGGCAGCACTACTCTTTACCATTGATTTGAGAACTGAATCCACTTATTTATCTTTTTGGAAAAGGTTGAAGACTTGTCTTTTTCAGAAGTTGTATTTGTAATTTTTTATTAGAATTTGTTGTTAATCCACTTTGAAAGTAGTTATTGGGAGCAGGGAGACTATAAACATCATATGTATAAATAAAGAAAAGATGTGATAGAGGTTTATGGAGTAGGATACAGGTGATTGAAAGGTTCAAACTGTCCCTTTTTTTAAACACCAAAACAAGAAGGCACCCTATGAAGCCAACAACAAATTAAATTGCACATATAACATAATTATTTAAACTATGGGATTTATTGCTAGAGAATATGGTCAACAAATAGATAGAGGGGAGATAACCTATTAAGTATATGGAATAATTAAATCATCAAACCTACATCATTCAAAATAAAATTAAAAGCCACTATAGCTTATAATTTGAATAATCTAAATCAAAATATAAATAATCAAAGTATAATTGAAATTAGATTATAATCCTAATTGAGTATTTAAATGTTTAAAGAGAACCGTGGTGGACATATCATAAATTATACAGACTTCAATCTTTGGAACCTCTTATGATATATACCATTCCAAGTTCCAGTCTTGTATATTGTTGTTATCATCTATATCCACCACCCCCTACCACGCGGCGGCAAAGGTCAGATGACAGACTGAAAATAAAGGTAAAATCAAGTAAAACAATTGAACTTTTAAAATAAAAGTATAAGACCATTAAAACATGTATATAAAATTAAGTGCAACGTGCAGATATCCGATGGCTATCAACTGGGTCCCGAGTTTCCTCCAAGAACAGGCGGCATCTCTGGCAAGGTAATCTACACCGCTGCCGCACATGATGCAAGATCCTCAGAGGTAGACCCTTCGGAATGGGGGAGGAGTGAAGATGGTGTCGGGTACCCTGCTGGAACGGGCTCCCGAACTGACTGTTGGTCTGAGCGTCGGACTGCAGCTCTCCTCTGTCGGCTCTCTGCTGCTGGAACGGGGGAGGGGTGTAGATGATGCTAGGTGCCCTGCTGGAAAGGGCTCCCGATCTGGCCACTAGTAAAACTGGCAGTTGGTGCCGAGCACCGTCAGCGCTGCTCCTCCTGTAGTTCTCTCCCCTGCTGGAACGGGGGAGGGGTGTAGATGATGCTAGGTTAACCTTAGCACTGACCTACAGAATATGTTTGTAACAGCGCTGCTTGTGTGGCATTAGTCTATGTAGTGATCGAAAGAAAAAAACAGACCTATGCACATTTTTGCACTATATGGTGGGTGTATGAGGAGATTCACATTTCCTGCACAGCTAAGTCCGTGTGAAGTTACCTTGTGCTGTATTTGACATCTAGCAAAGTCTCTGTTTGGAAGGAAAGATCTCTGCTTAAAAATGAAGTGGCCAGAAGTTATGGTAAAAGCAGATAGCGTAGCTGGTTTTAAGAAAGGTTTGGACAAATTTCTGGAGGAAAAGTCCATAGTCTGTTATTAAGACATGGGGGAAACATCTGCTTGCCCTGGATCGGTAGCATGGAATGTTGCTACTCTTTGGGTTTTGACCAGGTACTAGTGACCTGGATTGGCTTCCATGAGAATAGGTTACTGGGCATGATGGACCATTGGTCTGACCCAGTTAGGCTATTCTTATGTTATGTTCTCATCTGTAGGGGCCTTTGTTTTCACTTCTTATTTTAATGTATTTTTTTTCTGAGAACTTATCAGTGTTTTTTTATAATGGGAACAAAAATGGAAGAGAATAAATGTGTGTGGAATGGGGGGGTTACTAATTTCTTCAGCTAAATAATTCAATCCACCTCAACCAGACATAGGAGAACTCACGCACCATTCACACACCCTCCAACCAAAAACGTCAAAAGAAAAAAACAGTTCGACAACCTCCTAGCCATTCGAGCTGCAACACTCGACCCCCAACTCTACAACCTATTCACCTCGACCACAAACTACAAAACCTTCAAAAAATAAAAACCCTTCTATTCAAAAAACACATAAAACCGAACTAACACAATCAGAACTGTCCCAAGCATCACCTGCAACTACTCCATATGTACTTCTGATGTCATGACAATTCAGACATAATTTATGTTATGTTATCCCAGGACAAGCAGGCAGGTATTCTCACTAGTGGGTGATGTCATCCGACAGAGCCCCGATGCGGACGTCTCACAAGCATACTTGCTTGAAGAAACTTCAGAAGTTTCGAGATGCCCACACCGCGCATGCGCGAGTGCCTTCCCGCCCGATGGTCCGGGCGTGTCTCCTCAGTTCTTTTCTTTCCGCGGAGCTGAGAAGTTTTACTTCAATTCTGCGCTGACTGAATTCCCGTTTTTGCCTTCTAATTGCCACGATTTTGGGTTTCTTTTACTCTTTATCATGTATTTTCTTTGTTTTTATTCTTTTCAAAAAAAATAAAAATAAAAATTTTTTCTTCCGGCAAGTCGGCCGGGTCGGCCACATGGCTCAGGCCCCGCATCTTCGATCTTGCGGCGGAGCTTTTTCGGCCTATGTCTCGGCCAATCACCGGTTTTAAAAAGTGTAGCAAGTGCCAGCGCGATTTCGCTGACGGACCCGCATCGACGCTGCCTGCAGTGTCTTGGTCCAGAACATTACCCCAAAATCGTGTCGGCCTTGTTCCACTCTTACAGCGCGGGCGTTTAAGCGGTGCTGTCTATTGTGGGAGTCGATGTTCAAGATGGAGGCTGCTAAGGAACCTTCGGCTTCGACTTCATCGGCCGCTTCGCCTGTCCATGCGAAGCCAACTACTACTCCTGGTACTCCGGGCCTCCTAAAGCCGGCTTCGTTCACTCCGGCTTCGGCCCCGAGTTCGGCGCCGGTACCTGTCCCCATCTCCTCGGCTCAGGTACCGCCTTCCACCATTCCACCCGTGGTCATTAAGGTGCCGAAAGCTTCCAAGCAGAAGCACTCGACCACGAAGGAGCGCGAAGACCGTGCTGGAGGACCCCCTTTCGGTGCGGATCCCTCCATATCGGCTTCGCTTCGGTCCCTCTTGGAAGCTCAGTTTGTCGGGCTCATACAAACTATGGGACCCAGGTTAATTGCCTCCATCCAGGGTGACCTCCCGGTCCCGATTCCGGGGGGTGGACTGCCCCCTCCTCCTCCTCCTCGCCGGTCGATCTCGCTACTTGGCGAGGAGAAGCGACGTAGGGCGGCCGGTCCCTCGAGGCGGGCTTCCTTCAGTGACATGCCTCCTTTGGAGCCCATCAGCCTCCACACCAACAGGGCGGGAATCCTCCTGTAGGTAATCGAAGCCCTGGGCATAGCAAGTCTCAGGAAGAGTTCTTCCGCACCCCATACCAGGCCTGGGCTGCGTCGTGTGAAGCGTCGACCATTCAGCCTCTTCGTTCTACAGCTTCGAGTCCCATTCACTCACTGGAAGCTTCGGGGGACCATGCGAAGTATCGTCATTCTCGCTCTCCCTCCAGGCACCGTGAGGGGCATCGGTCCAGGCATTCATCACGGCACTCCTCGCGCCACTCTGAGGTTTCACCGCAGAAGAAGCTGCCACGTCTGGGGTACTCTTCCTCTGACATGTCTCCCCCGGAGGAGCCGGAGTACGAGGCACCATCTACCTCTTTTTCTCCCTGTCGATCCCAAGTCTCTCTGGATCCTGAGGCCTCGACTTCGTCCAGTCCCTCTCGAAGATCTATACTGGCGGACCAGTTGTCTTTTTCTTCTTTTCTTCGACAGATGGCTGATGACTTGGATGTTACTTTGGACACTGGGTCTCGATATTCTAAGGAGTAACTCGACACCATGCACTTGCCTCATCCTCCTGCCGAGTCTCTTCGCCTGCCTCTCCATAAATTGCTTGATCAGACATTTATGAGATGTTTTGAGACGCCTTATTCTATTCCTGCAGTCCCGGGCAAATTGGATGCACGATACCGCACAGTCCATCACAAGGGGTTCGAGGGCTCTCAGCTCTCTCACCAATCCCTGCTGGTCGAATCCTCCCTCAAGCGATCTCATTCCTCCCAGGTGTATGCCTCTGTACCACCGGGTCGCGAGGGCAGGACGATGGATAAGTTTGGGAGACGAATCTACCAGAACTCGATGATGGCTTCCCGAGTTCTGAATTATAATTTCTACTTTGCATCTTATTTGGAGTTCTTCTTGCCTGTACTTCAAAAATTTACTTCCTACATCGATTCTCAGGCTCGATTTGAATTCGAGGAAGTAGTAGCCTCTCTTTCTCAGCTTCGTCTCCAGCTTATGCAATCCTCGTACGATGCCTTCGAGCTTTCAGCACGTGCTGCTGCCTGTTCCGTGGCCATGCGTCGGTTGGCATGGCTTCGGACCATTGACATGGACCCGAACCTCCAGGACAGGCTTGCTAATGTGCCTTGTGCGGGAGCGGATCTGTTTGACGAGTCCATCGAGACGGTGACGAAGAAGCTTTCTGACCATGAAAAGTCTTTTCAATCTATCCTTCGGCCTAAGCCCAAGCCTCAACAGTCTCGGCCTTCGAGACCGCCCTTGATCTATCAGCGGCGTTATACTCCAAGGCAGGCTCTGGTTGCGAGACAACCGGCGAAGAGGCAGCCTCCTCAGAAGGCTCAACAGAGAACTCAGCCTCCGGCTGCACCCAAGGCTACTCAGCCTTTTTGACTCCATCCCAGGGAGCATAACCGACCTCGTTCTGCATCCCCCTGTTTTTCCCATCGGGGGTCGCCTCCACCATTTTTATCATCGATGGGAGGCTATTACCACCGACCTCTGGGTCCTTTCCATCGTAAGAGAAGGATACTCTCTTCAATTCCATCGGGACCCTCCAAGAGAGTATCCTTCCAACTTGACACAGACCGCCCTCCTTCTTCAGGAAGCTCAAGCTTTACTCCGGCTTCGGGCCGTCGAGCCGGTCCCGGTGGACCAGCACAACCGGGGTTTTTACTCCCGGTACTTCCTCGTCCCGAAGAAGACGGGCGACTTGCGACCCATTCTGGACCTTCGGGTCCTCAACAAGTTTTTGGTCAAGGAGCGGTTTCGCATGCTGACCCTTGCTTCTCTCTACCCCCTCCTCGAGCAGAACGACTGGTTATGCTCTCTGGATCTCAAGGAGGCCTACACTCACATTCCCATTCATCCGGCCTCCCACAGGTTCCTCAGATTTCGGGTGGGACATTTGCATCTGCAGTATCGAGTGCTTAGTGTCTGGTGGTGGTGGCCGCTGCGCTCCGGAACAGGGGTCTTCAGGTGTTTCCCTACCTCGACGACTGGCTCATCAAGGCCCCCTCAGCTCCAGAGGTCATTTCGGCGACCCTGGCCACGATTTGCTTCCTGCAGAGTTTGGGCTTCGAGATCAACTTCCCCAAATCTCATCTATAGCCTACCCAGTCTCTCCTCTTCATTGGGGTGATCCTGGATACCATTCGACTCCAAGCATTCCTTCCTCCTCAGCGCATGGATGCTCTTCTTCATCTCTGCCAGTCTGTGTCTTCTCGCCAGTCCATCTCAGCGAGACACATGATGGTCCTCCTAGGCCACATGGCCTCTACAGTTCATGTGACGCCTTTTGCCAGACTCCATCTCAGAATTCCTCAGTGGACCCTGGCTTCTCAATGGACTCAGGTGTCAGACCCGTTGACTCGACACATCATAGTCACTCCTGCTCTTCGGCAGTCTCTACTTTGGTGGATGACCTCTTCGAATCTATCCAGAGGTTTGCTGTTTCACACTCCTCCCCACCAGAAGGTTCTCACAACCGATTCCTCGACCTATGCCTGGGGGGCTCATCTGGATGGGCTTCGCACTCAGGGATTCTGGACCAGTGCGGACCGACTCCATCAGATCAATCTTCTGGAACTCAGAGCCATCTTCTATGCTCTTCAAGCTTTTCAACATCTGCTTCACGACATGGTGGTCCTCATTCGCACAGACAACCAGGTCGCCATGTATTATGTAAACAAACAAGGGAGCACGGGATCGGCCACCCTCTGCCAGGAAGCTCTCAGAGTCTGGGATTGGGCGGTTCACCACAACGCCTTCCTCAAAGCTGTCTATATTCAGGGGAAGGACAATGTCTTGGCAGACAACGTGAGTCGTCTCCTTCAGCCTCACGAATGGACTCTCCATACCAACCCCCTTCATCAGATCTTTGCACAATGGGGGACGCCTCAGATAGACCTCTTTGCGGCTCCCCACAACTTCAAACTGCCTCAGTTTTGCTCCAGGATCTACACTCCTCATCGCCTCGAGGAAGATGCCTTTCTGCTGGATTGGGGGAATCGCTTTCTGTATGCGTTTCCTCCATTTCCTCTCATTCAGAAGACTCTGGTCAAGTTGAGATTCGACCATGCCACCATGATTCTGATAGCTCCTCGGTGGCCCAGACAACCTTGGTTCTCCCTTCTACTTCAACTCAGCAGCAGGGAGCCGGTGCTTCTTCCAGTGTTTCCTTCACTACTTACTCAACATCAAGGTTCACTACTTCATCCCAACCTGCAGTCTCTCCACCTGACAGCTTGGTTCCTCTCAACGTAACTCCTCACCAGTTTTCACAGGCGGTGAGGGATGTCTTGGAGGCTTCCAGGAAGCCTGCTACTCGTCAATGCTACTCCCAGAAGTGGACTAGATTTTCTTCATGGTGTGTTTCCAATTCCAAGGAGCCTCAGCGAGCCTCCCTATCCTCTGTATTGGACTATCTTCTACACCTGTCTCAATCTGGTCTCAAGTCTACATCTATACGAGTCCACCTGAGTGCTATTGCGGCTTTCCATCAGCCTCTACAAGGGAAACCTCTCTCTGCTCATCCTGTGGTTTCCAGATTTATGAAAGGACTTTTCCATGTCAATCCTCCTCTCAAACCTCCTCCAGTGGTTTGGGATCTCAATGTTGTCCTTTCTCAGCTTATGAAGCCTCCTTTTGAGCCTCTCGCCAAGGCTCCACTTAAGTATCTCACCTGGAAAGTGGTTTTTCTGGTGGCCCTCACGTCTGCTCACAGGGTCAGTGAGCTCCAGGCCTTAGTGGCGGATCCACCTTTCACAGTATTCCATCATGACAAGGTGGTCCTCCGCACTCATCCGAAATTCCTGCCTAAAGTGTTCTCTGAATTTCATCTCAACCAATCCATTGTACTTCCAGTGTTTTTTCCTAAGCCTCATTCTCATCCTGGAGAATCAGCTCTTCATACTCTGGACTGTAAACGTGCTTTGGCTTTCTACCTGGATCGTACCAAACCACACAGAACTGATCCTCAACTTTTCGTCTCCTTTGATCCAAACAAGTTGGGACGACCTGTATCGAAGCGCACCATATCCAACTGGATGGCGGCTTGTATCTCTTTTTGCTATGCCCAGGCTGAATTACCCCTTCCCTGTAAGGTCACAGCCCATAAGGTCAGAGCAATGGCGGCCTCTGTAGCCTTCCTCAGATCGACACCGATTGAAGAGATTTGTAAGGCTGCCACTTGGTCCTCGGTTCATACATTCACCTCTCATTATTGTCTGGATACTTTCTCCAGACGGGATGGACAGTTTGGCCAAACAGTGTTACAGAATTTATTCTCCTAAGTTGCCAACTCTCCCACCATTGAGGTTAGCTTGGAGGTCACCCACTAGTGAGAATACCTGCCTGCTTGTCCTGGGATAAAGCAATGTTACTTACCGTAACAGTTGTTATCCAGGGACAGCAGGCAGCTATTCTCACGTCCCACCCACCTCCCCTGGGTTGGCTTCTCTGCTAGCTACCTGAACTGAGGAGACACGCCCGGACCATCGGGCGGGAAGGCACTCGCGCATGCGCGGTGCGGGCATCTCGAAACTTCTGAAGTTTGTGAGACGTCCACATCGGGGCTCTGTCGGATGACATCACCCACTAGTGAGAATAGCTGCCTGCTGTCCCTGGATAACAACTGTTACGGTAAGTAACATTGCTTTATGGTATGTTTGGAATAATGGTTACATATATGAGGTTCAATAAAAGAAAATTTTCACTGCCTGTTTCTATTATGACCATTTATTCAGTTTCATGGTTATTACAAAAAATATTTTTTTACATGGGGGGGTGTCAAAAAATTATGGGCCCCGGGTGCCACATACCCTAGGTACGCTACTGAAACTGGCAGTTGGTGCCAAGCACCGTCATAAGAACATAAGAACATAAGAAATGCCTCCGCTGGGTCAGACCTGAGGTCCATTGCGCCCAGCAGTCTGCTCACGCGGCGGCCCATCAGGTCCAGGACCTGTGCAGTAATCTTTTATCTATACCCTTCTATCCCCTTTTCCAGCAGGAAATTGTCCAATCCTTTCTTAAACCCCAGTACCGTTCGCTGCCCTATAACGTCCTCTGGAAGCGCATTCCAGGTGTCCACCACACGTTGGGTAAAGAAGAACTTCCTAGCATTCGTTTTGAATCTGTCCCCTTTCAACTTTTCCGAATGCCCTCTTGTTTTTTTATGTTCTGCTCCTCCTGTAGTTGTCTCCCCTGCTGGAATGGGGGAGGGGTGTAGATGATGCTAGGTGCCCTGCTGGAAAGGGCTCCCGATCTGGCCACTAGTGAAACTGGCAGTTGGTGCCGAGCACCGTCAGCGCTGCTCCTCCTGTAGTTCTCTCCCCTGCTGGAATGGGGGAGGAGTGTAGATGATGCTAGGTGCCCTGCTGGAAAGGGCTCCCGATCTGGCCACTAGTGAAACTGGCAGTTGGTGTCGAGCACCGTCAGCGCTGCTCCTCCTGTAGTTCTCTCCCCTGCTGGAACGGGGGAGGGGTGTAGATGATGCTAGGTGCCCTGCTGGAAAGGGCTCCCGATCTGGCCACTAGTGAAACTGGCAGTTGGTGGTGAGGTCAAAATTGCATGGGTGCTAGTGTCATAAGGTGAGGGAGAAAAGTATTTGAGAAAAGAAGGCTTACCAGGGAGATTCCTCGCACGAGAAGCATAGTTATGAGCACAAAGGGTAAGAGGTAGAAAAAATCTGCTTGCACCTGTCCCCACAAAAAACAGGAAAGGAAGTGAGCTACAGATTTGTAAGCACTTTTTAAAAATGAGAATCAGAGCTCCAGTATGGCTGTTAGTGGGCAGGTGATGTAACATGAAATGATTAATTTTTGGTGGATTTAGCAATTATAAAATATTACCTGTTTCTGAGTGACTCTAGCTGGCCATCTTTCTTTAAACCTGAAACTAAAGAAGCTGAGCATCTATTCAGTGGGTAACAAAGGGATGGCTAGGTGTTGCCAAAGTATCTTTTCAGACCTTTTCTTTGCAAGATTTTAACTACCCCAGTCTGCATGGACAATGCTTAGTAGTCAGAGGTTAAGACCTGAAACTCCCAAGACAATGACTCTCTTTAACCTTATCAATGCATAGCAAGGACTAAGCCATTTGAGACTGAAATGATAACCATTCACCTGAAACTTTCCAGACAAAGACCCTATTAAAATCCAATCAGGCCCAGCCAGAAAGCAAACCAGATGACGTCATCCAACTAGAACAGAAATAAGTTTGAATTGAACACATGCATTGTGATTGGCCACTATGCATGAACTGTGACTGGCCAATATTCCTGAGCTCCTGCCTTGATCATTGGAGCAGACTTCAAACCCCTTGACTCCATAAAAAGGGGATTCACCTAAGTTTCTTTCTCTCTTGGGATCATCGCTAGACACACCGTGTTGTAATCTCTCCTCTATATTCAAGATGCAATGTGCTCCCATCTGCCACTGAAGAACTTTTATTTCAGCAAGGCCTGTATCATAGTGAGTTACTTTTAATTCTGCTTAAATAAATTATTCTGTTTCTCTATTTTACCTTGTGGCATATTTCCCTTGTTTAAATATTCCTAAATTGTAACTGAATTTACTGCATTGCCTGCCTGATCTTATAAGTAAATTTTGCTCTGTAAAAATAAAATTATAGTTTTCCTCAAATGCTTTTAAGTTTCTGTTCTTGAGTATTGCACAGAGGGAAGTAATAAACAGGTAGTGCATTCCACAAATTAACATCTATTTAATATATAAATTATGTTTCTCAATGTTATGTTTTTTATTGGTGGAGGATTCTTGTAATTGTGACAGGTTTTGTGCTGAGCAGACTTCAGAGACTTCACAGAGCCAGGGGAAGGTCTTGGGGAATCTGTAGAGATGGTATGAATAACGTGACCATTTATTTTTTTCATCAAAAGGGGACATCTATTAATTGTCAGTCCCGCCCCTAATCCCACCCTAGCCCTGCCCCAATCCTACGCTAGCCCCAACCCTGCCCTATCCCCGCCCCCAATCCCGCCCCCAATTTCTTCCATTCATTTTTCATGGACACATAATATCTTCATATTAATTCATAATGGTAACCTTAAAATAAAAAAAACTACAAAGCATATTATATGCAGAGAAAATGTTAATTATTTATATTTGGCAGGTTTTCAAAGATGTCAAGGCAAATGACTTTAAAATATGCAATGTCACCTCAGAAACTATAGAAAAATAGACAAATATAGTGCAAAATATAGACAGCAGATATAAATTCTCAAAATTGACACGTTTTGATCACTAAATTTTGATCACTAAAAACAAAAAACAAAATAAGCAGACCTTCAGACAAATGGTATGACACTGAACTCATACAACTAAAGAGGCAATGCAGACAACTAGAAAGATCATGGAAAAAACAGAAACAAGACCACATTAAAACAGAATGGAGATCCCAAATCAAACAATATAAAATCAAACTGAAGGAAAAACGTAAAGACTATTACTCCAAACTCATTGGCACTGAAAAACTAGACACCAAAAAACTTTTCAGCATTGTAAAAAACCTCACAGATACCAAACCCTTCCTCGCCACCCAAGGAACCCAGACTCCAACAGCTTCAAAATTATCGGACTACTTCAAAAATAAAATCACCACAATCAGATCTACATTCAACAATTCCCAAAATATCATTGAAGAGATACCAATAAAACCCACAAATGATGAAGCCATCTCAGCAGATAGGACCTGGACCAACTTCCCAACGACACAATGGTCAGACCTGGACCTGCTGTACAAAAAATACAGCAAATCCTCCTGTGATTTGAACAACTGTCCTCCTTACCTATTAGCAACAGCATCTACCAAATTCATTACTTGTCTCACGCTATGGTTGCAAACCACTCTCAAGGAAGGCCAATTCCCTCCGGAACTTGGAGAAATAATAATCACCCCCATACTAAAAGATCCCAAAGGCCCAATAGACAACCCAACAAATTATAGACCAATTGCTTCTATCCCACTATACATCAAAATCATCGAGGGTCTAGTTGCACAATATCTATCCAATTACCTTGAAGACCACAACATTCTACATCCATCTCAATCTGGTTTCAGAGCCAATCACAGCACAGAAACATTACTGGTATCTTTACTTGACATAGCCCGACAGCACCTCAGCAAAGGAAACAAGTTACTAATCATCCAACTCGACCTTTCAGCAGCATTTGACTTAGTAGATCATCTAATACTTCTTCAGACACTAGATGCCATAGGAATAACTGGTAAAGTTCACAACTGGTTCCAAGGCTTCCTTCAAACAAGATCATATAGAGTTAAGTCAAAAGATATTTTATCTGACCCCTGGACAAACCCCTGTGGAGTACCACAAGGATCCCCACTATCACCCATACTATTCAACCTTTTCATAGCTTCCTTAGGCACTGCCCTAGACGCCCTAAATATAACTTATTTCAGTTACGCAGATGACATAACCATCATTCTCCCATTTGACATACAAGACCCCAGCTCCAATGAACGCCTGATAACAACACTGGAAACTGTAGAAAAATGGATGAAGAACCATAAACTGAAACTGAATGCAGAGAAAACCAAATTCCTACTACTAGAGAAGGAACAAAAGCAATCTATAACAGAACTGGAAGTAAATACAATCAAATATCCCATACAGAGCACTCTAAAAATTCTAGGAATACAATTAGATAGACGCTGCACTATGCAGACACAGATACACAAAGTCATACAGAAGGCATTCTTCACCATGCAAAACCTAAGAAAAATAAGAAATTTCTTTACCAAAGAACACTACAAGATCATTGTACAATCCCTCACACTCAGTAACTTGGATTACTGCAACAGCCTCTACCTAACATGTCCTAATAATATGATAAAACAACTACAGACAGTTCAGAACACTGCCATCAGACTCATCTACTGTCTCAGCAAATTTGACCACATCACTCCCGCCTATATAGACTCTCACTGGCTTCCGATAAAAGCAAGAACTCAATTCAAGTTCTATTGTCTGCTGTTTAAGATAACCCATGGAACTGCCCCCTGTTACCTAAACAACCGCCTAAACCGCTACCTCTCATCCAGATCAAGAAGAACTCAAAACCTATTCACCTTCCTACCTAATAATGGAACCCGTCTTAAGAAACTATACGACAGCCTTCTAGCGACACAGGCAGCAAAAATTGACCCCACAATCACCAAACTAATAATCAATACAACAGACATCAAAGTATTTCGAAAAGAAATCAAAACATTTCTATTCAGAAAACACATCATTACCAACTAATATCCTCCCTTTATGCACAAGCTCTCCCTCTATAGAATAACACATTAATCAATTCTTAGAACCTTTCCTATCATACATACTCTGATTCCTATATAAACATTTTCCACACTATCCAATAAACTTCTTATGTCATTATTAGGCAACTTCCAATCTGTAAACCGTATATACTGATATTCTCCACTATATTCTCTTATCACTTGATTCCCTGATATGTAATTTTCATAATTGAATCCTCTACCACACCATGTAATGTACATGAATCACTGTTATGTAATTTATCTAGATAATCTTTATTACGCAATTCTTTTGGTAATGTCCAAATCTCCTATAATTTGTATTCCGCCTTGAACAATATATAATGTATTCAAAATTAATTTTCCTATGAACTGTTTTCCTACCTTCTTCTACTCTATGTTTATAACCTAACTAATTTATTTTTCTCAAGTACTTTAGCAAGAATGTGAGCCTTTGGGACAGTCAGGGAACTCTAAGTACTCTCTCTTCATCTTAATTAATCTTACTTATTGCATTTCTTCTGTTTCTACTGTAAACCGCTTAGAACTTCACGGTACAGCGGTATATAAGAAATAAAATTATTATTATTATTATTAAATTAAAAATAAAATCATTTTTTCTTCCTTTGCTGTCTGGTGATTTCATGAGTCTCTGGTTGTGTTTCCTTCTGACTGTGTATCCTTTCTTTCATTTCTTTCTTTCTGCACTCAGGCCCAACAATTGTCCCTTTCTATTCCCTCCCTCCTTCCTTCCTATGTCCATAGTGCCCCCAGTGCCTGTCCTGTGTCCTTAGTGCCCCAGTGCCTCCTTCCCATGTCCCTAGTGCCCCCAGTTAGAGGTCTGCATGGGAACGGGGATCGCGGGGATCCCGTGGGTTCCCCCCCTGGCCCACGGGACTCCCACGGGGACGCCCCCTGGCCCACGGGGATGAAAACAGCCTACCTAAATTCTGGCGATGCAGGCATGCAGCTTACAAGTCCGGCGTCGCGGCAGGAAATAGCCATGCTGAGCAGTGAGCTCAGCACGTACACAGATGAAAGCCTTGCTTGCTGATTGGTCCGGCGGCCCCGCCCCGCCGTGCCGCCGGACCAATCAGCAAGCAAGGCTTTCATCTGTGTACGTGCTGAGCTCACTGCTCAGCATGGCTATTTCCCGACGCGGGCATTAGGCTATTTTTGTCATTTCGGGTGGGGGATGGCAGCGGCAGCAGCAGCAGCCTGAAAAAGAAATCATCCTGGCCCGGGTCGGTGTCATACTCCGGAACTTCTACCTCTTCCAGCAGCCTTCTCCCTTCTACCTGCTTCCGGCCACACCCCCTGCTCCGCGGCTCTCTTCGGCAACTCAGCAGCAGCGATCGACACAAGCTTCTGACGTCGGGGCCTACCCTCTGCGAGTCCCGCTTGTTTCAACTTCCTTTTTCCACAAAGGCGGGACTCGTAGAGGGAAGGCCTCGATGTCGGCAGCTTGTCTTGATCACCGCTGCTGACGAGTTGCTGAAGAGAGCCGCGGAGCAGGGGGGTGTTGCCAGGTGCAGGTAGAAGGGAGAGGGCCAGATGCAGGACTCGTGGGTGAGGGAGGAGAAGAGAGAGGGGAGGGAAACAAAAGGAAATATTTCATACTGGGCTGGGCCGGAGTGGAGGGAGGGTGGAAAGATTCTGGCTACCGGGTGCAGTAACAAAGGAAAAGGGGGGAAAGCTGAAAATGGATATAGTGACACAAAGAAGAGAAAGGGTAAGCAAGACCTACTGAATAAGGATAGAGATACAGAGGGGACATGAAGAGGAGGTGAAATAGAGACATAGAAGTAATGCTGAAAAAGTGGGGGGGGGGGAGATAAAGACATTGAAAGGGCAAATGGTGAATATGGGGTAAAGACAAGGACAGAGACAAATGAAGATTCTGAAAAAGTGATGAGATAGGGATATAGGTAAGATGGACACAAAGAAGGGTGATGCTGGAAAATAGGTGGAATGGTAATTCTGACAGACACAGAAGGGAAATACTGGATCAAGGAGAGATGGGGCTCAGGCTGGATGGAATGAGGAGAAATGCCTTGTTGGAACTTCCTCTCCTACGTCAGAATTGACGTCAGGGAGCGGAATGCTGGTCAGCGCGACGCTTCTGCAGAGAAAGCTTGGGACAGCGGTGGCTTGGGGGCTATTCCCCGATGGCGGTGGCAGCAAACCGAGTGGCTTGGGGGAGGGCACGGAGAAAGAAAGAAAGGGGGCAGACAGAGAGACAGAAAGAAGGGGGAACAGGGAGACAGAAAGAAAAAGTTGGGGGAGAGAATGAGGTCTGGAGGAGAGGAAATATACAGGAGGCTGAAAGAAAGGAAGAAAGATTGGATGCAAGTCAGAAGAAGAAAGTGCAACCAGAGACTCATGAAATCACCAAACAGCAAAGGTAGGAAAAATGATTTTATTTTCAATTTAGTGATCAAAATGTGTCTGTTTTGAGAATTTATATCTGCTGTCTATATTTTGCACTATGGCTCCCTTTTACTAAACCGCAATATTGTTTTTTAGCGCAGGGAGCCTATGAGCATTGAAAGCAGCGCGAGGCATTCAGCGTAACTCCCTGTGCTAAAACCTACTATTGTGGTTTAGTAAAAAGGGAGGGGGTGTATTTGTCTATTTTTGTATTTTGTTACCGAGGTGACATTGCATAGAGTCATCTGCCTTGGGAAATGTATATGGCAGATATCTTTGTTTTGTGTTCAAAAGAAAAGGAAATGCATTTCTGGTTTTATTTCTACAGTGTTGAAGTACTTGTTGGCCCTTGCTGTGACTGGTGGGGATCCCCAAGCACCGCCAGCAGAGGACCTCCTCTAGAGATGGTCAGAACTCCCCTCCACCAAGCGCAGCAGTCGCTGGCAGCATCCATGAGCCACTGAGGTGCCAGCATCTGTGACTCAGGGACGCTACTGCTGCCTGCCAAGCTTGGCAAAAGGGACCCCAGGCCAACTGCAAAGGAAGTCCTCAGCTGACAGTTTGTGGGTTCTCGTCAGCTGAGTATTTATATTTTATATTTACATTAGAGGTTCTGGTAGAAACCCATTTACAAAGTATGTATTCTTCCCAATTAATATTTCCAAATTAATAAAGTCTCTTTGCTTATTTGTAAATGGGTCTCTACCAGAGCCTTTAATTCAGTAGCATAATTAAATAAAATAACTATTTCTGAAGTTTATAGGGAAGGATGGTGATGGAGGGGATTCCTCGCGGGGACGGGTGGGGACGGAGGGGATTCCTCGCGGGGACGGGTGGGGACGGAGGGGATTCGTCGCAGGGACAGGTGGGGACGTAGGGATTCCTCATGGGGAGGGGTGGGGACGGGTGGGATTTCTGTCCTCGCGCAACTCTCTACCCCTAGTGCCTCCTTCCCATGTCCCTAGTGCCCCCAGTGCCTCCTTCCCATGTCCTTAGTGCCCCCAGTGCTTCCTTCCCATGTCCCTAGTGCCCCCAGTGCCTCCTCCTCATGTTCCTAGTGCCCCCAGTGCCTCCTTCCTATGTCTTCTCTTGCCTTTCTCCTCCCCCGAAGCCAGCCTGCCTGCCTACCTCCTTCCCTCCCTCCAATGCCTGATTAACCCCCCCCCCCATGGATTCAAACCCCCCGCCCGCCCCCTCGTTCGCCAATTTTGACGGAACTTCCTTTCCAACGTCAAAATTGATGTCGGGAAGAAGGCAAGAAGCAGCGGTGGCAGTCCAGTGCGGCAAGGAGGGAAAGTGATCGCCCGTCCTGGTGTCCCTGCGCACAGCTTCGGGACGCTGTCCCTGAAAACGGGATATTTTGGTGTCCTGAAGCGGTGGGTCGGGACAACGGGATGGTCAGTTCAAAAACGGGACGTATGGTCACCTTATGTATGAATGCATCTGATCCCTGCTAGGTTACTGGGCTTTGGATCTTGGCATGAATCAACAGGACTTATGCTGTTTTATCAGGTCAGAGGTTGCCTCAGGTAGAATGCCAAGTGATTGCCCTGAAGCTGTCATCTGCAGAAAGTGACTTGGTCCTCTCCATTTTCAATCTCCAAGTATTACAGGTTGGATTCCTAAGTCATAAGGGATGCTGCTTTAGCCTCCTGCCTGCCCTTTCTAGTGGGATTTAGGTACATCCTTCTTTAATCTCCACCAGTTTGGTAATAAGGAAGGAGAAATTTTGACTTTCCTGTTAATTTCCTTTTAAGTGTTAACCAGGCATGACTCTGAGAAAGCCCTTGTTAGTAGAAAGGCCACACAGACATCTCAGCAGATTAGTAGGGCATCTTACAGGGCACTGAAGTGAACTTCACATCAAAGGTCCCAGGTATATGGTGAGACCTCCAAAACCTACTGAATACAACTGTATACCACCCTAATAGCCCTTATATGCTTGCAGGTGTCACCTATATAAAGGTACAATAAGTTTTGGTGGGCTCACACTCCACCACACGTGTAGTAGTTATAGTGGGATATAGGCCTGGGTCCTCTTCTCTGGAGTCCACTGCATTGCCCATCAAGCTACTCCAGAGACATGCTTGTTGTTCTAGTAGGACTGCTAATTACATCTACAGCTTGCATACAGACAGGTATGCACTGTTCCATTCACATGTTTGGGTGGGAGGGGGTCAGCGACTCCTGGGGAAGTGTGTGTAGGGAGTTCATGCGTCCATCCCTCCAGTGGTCATCTGGTCAGTTTGGGCAACTGTGTCCTGGATGTTTTCTAAAATATGACAGAAAAACATCCAAATCAAGTTCACCCTAGTCATAAGAATAGCCTTACTGGGTCAGACCAATTATCCATCAAGCCCAGTAGCCCGTTCTCACAGTGGCCAATCTAGGTCATTAGTACCTAGCCAAAACCCAAGGAGTAGCAATATTCCATACTACCAATCCAGGACAAGCAGTGGCTTCATAGAAACATAGAAATAGACGGCAGATAAGGGCCACGGCCCATCCAGTCTGCCCACCCTAATGACCCTCCCCTACCTTTGCCTTGTGAATAGATCCCATGTGTCGATCCCATTTGGCCTTAAAATCAGGCACGCTGCTGGCCTCAATCACCTCCAGTGGAAGACTATTCCAGCGATCAACCACCCTTTCAGTGAAAAAGAATTTCCTGGTGTCACCTCGTAGTTTCCCGCCCCTGATTTTCCACGGATGCCCTCTTGTTGCCGCGGGTCCCTTGAAAAAGAAGATATCCTCCTCCGCCTCGATGTGGCCCGTGAGATACTTGAACGTCTCAATCATGTCCCCCCCCCCCATGTTTTTCTCATTTTCCTCCAGGAAATTGTCCAAACCGTCTTAAAACCAGCTATGTTATCCACTTTTACCACAACCTCTGGCAATGCGTTCTAGAGCTTAACTATTTATTCTCGGAGTGAAAAAAAATTCCTCCTATTGGTTTTAAAAGTATTTCCCTGTAACTTTGAGTGTCCTCTAGTCTTTGTAATTTTTGACAGAGTAAAAAATTGATCGACTTGTACCCGTTCTACTCTACTCAGGATTTTGTAGACTTCAATCATATCTCCCCTCAGCCGTTTCTTTTCCAAGCTAAAGAGCCCTAACCTTTTTAGTCTTTCTTTATTTGACTCTAACATGCCCACTTGAGATTTAGATGAACTGCAGTGAAATCCATCAAGAAAACAGATTTAGAAAATTAGCAATTTGGACAGTTTGGTAAGAAAAACGTCCATCTGGCACTTTATGCCACTTTTTGAATGTTTTTCTCTTTTGAAAATGAGCACCATAGTTAACATATGTTACTATGAGTGTTAAAGTACTTGCATATATTTCTAAATACTATCTCAGGTTACTCTTAAATCTGTTCCCTTTCACCTTCATAAGAACAGCCATACTGGGACAGACCGAAGGTCCATCAAGCCCAATATTCTGTTTCCAATAGTGGCCAACCCAGGTCTCAAGTACTTGGCAAGATCCCAAGGAGTAAAACTGAAATGCTACTTATCCTAAGAATAAGCAGTAGATTTCCACAAGCCATTTCAATAATGGCCTATGGACTTCTCTTTTAGGAAATTATCCAAACCTTTTTTTTTTAAGCTCTGCTAACTGATTTCACCACATTCTCTAGCAACAAATTCCAGAGTTTAATTACATGTTAAGTAAATAAATATTTTCTCTCGTTTGTTTTATAACTACTAGTTAGTAGCTTAATTGCATGCATTGTGATTGGCCACTACGCATGAACTGTGACTGGCCGATATTCATGAGCTCTTGCCTTAGTGATTGGAGCAGACTTCAAACCCCTTGACTCCATAAAAAGGGGATTCACCTAAGCTTCTTTCTCTCTTGGGATCATCGCTAGACATACCGTGCTGTAATCTCATTCAAGATGCCATGTGCTCTCATCTGCCACTGAAGTCCTATTATTTTTGGAAACAGTACACAAGTGATTCACATTTACCCTTTCCACTCCACTCAATATTTTATAGACCTCTATCTTATATCCTCTTAGTAGTCTCTTCTCCAATCCAGTCCTAGTCACTTTAGCTCAACATATTGAGTCAGACAGGTTGTTCCAAGCATACGGTGCAGCAAGGTAGAAGGGATAGAGTTGTGAGTTGGCCATAGAGAAGAGTACCACCAAGAGAGACTTGCCCAATGAACAGAGTTCTTGGGGTTCAGTGTAGAGGAGTTTGAACTGTATGCGGAAGCGAACAGGAAGCCAGTGAACCAACTTGAGTAGAGGGGTAATATGAGTATAACGACACTGGTGGAATACAAAACGTGCAGCAGAATTCTGAAGAGATTGAAGAGAGAGAGAACTTAGGGAAGACCTGAGAGAAGCAAGTTGTACTAGTCCAGGCAAGAGTGAGAAGAGCGTGGATGAGGGTCTTGGCAGCATGCTGAGAGAGAAAAGGCCAGATTTTAGCAACACTAGAGAAAAACAACAGGATTTGGCTGTTTGTTCGATAAGCAGAGAGGAGGAAAGAGACGAGTCAAAGATGACCCCAAGGTTGTGAGCTGACGAGACAGGGAGGATGAGAGTATTATCCACCAAATTAGAGAATGGAGGAAGGGGGAAGGAGGGTTTAAGAGGAAAGATGACGAGTCTTGGCCATGTTTAATTTTAGATGGCAGCGAAACATCCAATGATGGACAGGCAGTCCAAGACTTAAGCCTGGATTCTGACAGAGGTAGATTTGCAAGTCATCAGCGAGGAGATACTAGAAGCTGTGGGAGGAGATTAGAGCACCATAGGAAGAGGTCCCAGGACAGAACCCTGAGGTACACTAACTGATAGTGGAATGGCTGCAGAGAAGGATCCTCCAGAACACATGCTAAAAGTACAACGGGAAAGATATGAAAAAACCCATGAGATAACAGAGCCATGAAATTCCAGAGAGGAAAGCAAATCGATGAGTAAGCAGTGATCTATAGTGTCAAATGCTGCAGTAGATCAAAGAGGATAAGGATGGAGTAGAGGCCCTTAGATTTGGCCAGGATAAAGTCAGTGGAAACTCTAGCAAGGGCAGTTTCCATTGAATGAAGAGGGCAAAATTCAGACTGAAGCGGGTCGAGGATAGCTTGAGAAAAAAGAAAGTTAAGACAATGTTCAAGTAGCTTGGATAAGAAGGGAAGGAGGGAGACAGGGTAATAATTAGTGGGGAAGGTAGGGTCCAGGAAAGGTTTTTTGAGGAGCAGCATGTTTGAAGGTTTTTTTGAGGAGCAGCATGTTTGAAGGTGTCGGGCATGGTTGCAGTGGAGAGTGAGTGTCTGTGCTAAATAACTACATGAACATGCTACATACCCCCTCAGTTCTTTTCTCTATCTCCAGAGGAGGCCAAAGGAAAAAAACAAAACTACCAGACACAAAAGTGTAGTTTATTTATTTATTTTTATTGAAATACTTTTTACAATGTTATATCACATAGTAAGGATATGGAGCAATTAGGAAAAAATATACATAACATAAAAGAAAATACAGTTTAAAACAAACTAAGGCAGTGGTCTCAAACTCGCGGCCCAGGGGCCACATGCGGCCCCCCAAGTACTATTTTGAGGCCCTCGGTATGTTTATTGTAATCACAAAAGTAAAATAAAAGTTTCTTGATCATATGTCTCTTTAGCTATAAATGACAATATTATTATTAAGACTTAGCCAAAAGGAAAGATTTATAAACTATAAAGAGTTTTACCTCATGCAAAATTGTTATTTCTTTAATAAGACATTAACTATTTTTTTGCGGCCCTCCATGTACCTACAAATTCAAAATGTGGCCCTGCAAAGGGTTTGAGTTTGAGACCACTAAACTAAGGCAAATCCATCTAACCCTCAAGATAATGGGAGAAAGACCTTCAGATGATTTAGGAAAATATTAAGAAATCAATATGGGGGGAACCAAAAAAAAAAATTACTTGAGCGTTGTTTTACATTTTTACCCCCTAAAAAACCTCAAACAGAAACAAATCAAATTACATTTTTCCTTTAATAAATGAATCTAACTGCAATGGGTCCCAAAAAACATGGGGCTCCTTTTACTAAGGTGCGCTTAGCACGCACTAGACGCTAACACCTCCATAGAGCTTGCGTTAGTATTTTTCATTTAGCACATGGTTTGTGCGCGCTAATCTTTAGCAAAGTCTTAGGACAGAGAGCCAAAAGGGCCTTCCTCCTATGCTGCGTAGATTAGGCAACATCAGGAAAAATTAGGACTTTATCCCCATAGAATTTACTCTCTCTATTTCTAAAATAAAGTTTCATAATAAGAATCATCAGATTCATTTAAACATGTAACTAATAGAGAGGCACGGTCTGGATCTGGTCTTGCTAATCTTCCAAAAATTTAGTCAAGTCAACCTCTGTAACAACCAAATGATCCAGACCCTCTTCTGTGGGAATTTTTTTTCTTTTGAGGAATATAATAATTCAAAAATAACATAGTTTCTGCATTTGTCACCCCTAGTATCTCATTGAGATACTTCCTTAGAAGTATCTCAGGAGATAAGTGGGTTAAAGGAAAATTAACTAAACATAAATTCCTTACTCTTGTCTGATTTTCTAGCATCTCCAATTTATAATGAATATTTAAAGAATCCTTACTAGATGCTATTGAAAAAGACTGATAATTCACAGTTTTACTACCACCATCATACGTTGATCCAATTGACCAATGTTTGAATATACATTCACAAGTTTATCTACTACTTCCTAGGAAAAATTCTGCATCTGACCTGTTACATTTTTCAGCATTATCTCTATCCTCATATTTAAACTCCAAAGATCTTTCAACCTTAGAGTTTTCATCAGAAGTCTTATCTGAGCCATCCAATCAGTCTTCAGAAGTAGGAAATTTGGAATAAAAATCCCTGAGACCAGTTGGGGGCCCTAAACTTCTGGTGAAGATGCCTGTAAGCCTACTTCCGGCTCCAAGCCCCCTGGAAGATTACGAGGGAGGGGTGGGGTATGATCTATGGAACTCAATGATGCTCCAGATATAGAATCAAATCTATCGATAGGTTTTGATATCTCAAGTAAGGTCAAGTGTTTGTCCATAGGTCCCGATGTTACCGGGGTCGACACCCGGAATTTACCCTTGCGTTTCCCCATAACATCTGAATAATAAGTAATAATAAGTATTTTAATAATTTAGCTCAAATTGTTGTTAGCCCCATGGCTCCCAGTGGCTCTGAAGGGGCATGTCCTGCCCCTCAGGGCACGCCCCTCCAACTGCGTGCCTATGGCCATACGCCACAGGAGTGATCGCGCTCTTAACTCCTGGGCTCGGGTCAGGACCTGATGTTAAGTAGGTGTCTGTTTCAGTGCCTGCTGGCAGTTTAGGCACTCAGGTAAGAAGCTCTCCGGAACAAAGCAACAGGTAATTAGAATATCAGTAAAAGTTTTATGGAACCAGCAGTCCCCAGCTCAGTGCGCCCTCCAAGAAGGCTTCCTCCCACAAAAGTGTAGTTTAAACATTCAAGGCCTTGAGAGTGTTTTGGGCATTATACTAACTGGTAGAACAACATTCAAAAAGTCTCACCCAAATATAAGTGACTGACCATTTTATTGGGATTATGACATCATCAATTAATTCATTATTAAAAATACGTAGCTGGTACATCTTCCAATCAGATTACAAGAGCTTCATTAGGATCCAATGACAAACTGCATACTTCAATGTTCTATTGGTTCTATTCAAGTCACATGGTTTCTGGTTCATCATACTTCATTAGAAATTTTCCTTAGAAACAATAATGACTTAAATCAACACATGCTATCGCATCACAAGACATCCCTGCAGACTTATGTGCTAATGGTACACAGCTAAGTTTTGCTTCCCAAGCTTTTGAAAAGGGAACAGTGCAAAAATATGTTAGTTCTTAGGTCGGTGTGACCCCTAGCCTATTTTCAGAGAACAGTTTTCTGTTATTTATAAGTTATATTATGACTTCAGCATCTTGTGTTCCAGACATTAAACCTTGTATTTTCTCTTTGCTTCACTGGTAACAGAAAAACATGTACTCTGCATGTTGTGTCCTTCATCTCCATCTTTTTATATACATATTACTGTCTTTTCAGGTTCCCAGGTAGGAGGTGTCTCATACATATAGGATTATGCCCTCCCCCCATCTTATATCCAATTATCACCATCAGTTGAGGATATGTTAGATAGAGAGGATGACAGTAGGAGAGATGGTGATCAGTAGTTGGGTGGCGATGGTATCAGAGAAACAAGTAGCAGTGAGTTTGGAGGAGGAGAAAAGTTCTGCGGTTTCCTCAGTGATTTCAGAGAAGGAAGAAAATGCAGCAGGGATCAATGGAGGGTCAAACAGGGTGAATGGGAGGAGTGAGAGGCGGAAGTGATTCAGTCAAGAACTCAAATTAATCTTGAAAACCTTGTCATGGAAGTACTCGGCAATTGCCTTAGGAAGAGAAGGAGGAACTGGAAGTGAGGGTACTTTTAGAGTTGAGTGTAGAAAAAGAGACGGTGAGGGTTGGTTTCGAGAGAATTAGTCAAGTGGCATAGTAGTCTTGTTTCGCAAGTGAAAGGGCGGATTGGAAAGAGGTCAACAGAAATTTGAAATGTACAAAGTTGGCATAAGCACAAGATTTTAGCCAGTGACATTTCGCAGTTCAGGTACATCGAGCAAAATGGTGGAAACAATTATAAAAATAAAATTGTGGAATATGTAGACAAACATGATTTAATGAGACATAGCAAGAATGGGTTCAGCTGAGGGAGATCTTGCCTCACCAATTTGCTTGACTTCTTTGAAGGTGTGAATAAACATGTGGATAAAGGTGAGCCAGTTGATGTAGTGCAGGGGTGTCCAATGTCGGTCCTCGAGGGCCGCAATCCAGTCGGGTTTTCAGGATTTCCCCAATGAATATGCATGAGATCTATTTGCATGCACTGCTTTCATTGTATGCTAATAGATCTCATACATATTCATTGGGGAAATCCTGAAAACCCGACTGGATTGCGGCCCTCGAGGACCGACATTGGACACCCCTGATGTAGTGTATCTAGATTTTCAGAAAGCTTTTGATAAAGTTCCTCATGAGAGGCTCCTGAGAAAATTAAAGAGTCATGGAATAGGTGGCAAAGATCAGTTGTGGATTCGGAATTGGTTATTGGTAGGGTTAAATGGTAATTTTTCTCAATGGAGGAGAGTAAATAGTGGAGTGCCGCAAGGATCTGCATTGGGACTAGTGCTATTTAACTTATTTATAAATGATCTGGAAATTGGAAAGAGTTCAAAGTTGTTAAAATGCATGCGGATTATGAAAAATTGCAGGCAGGCTTTAGGAATTTGGAAGACTGGGCGTCCAAGTGGCAGATGAAATTTAATGTGGACAAATGCAAAGTGATGCACATTGGGAAGAATAACCCTAATAATAATAATAATTTATTCTTATATACCGCCAGACCATGAATGGTTCTAGGCAGTTCACAGCAGATAAGGCTGAACATTGAGGAATAGTGGCTCGTGGCCAGTAGGGGGCGATGTCTATGGGACGGTAATGGAATGGACGTCAGGACATGATAGTACAGTATTTTGTGGAGTTTTCTACAAAAGCGACTGCTTCTCGTATGATTCTGGGTAACTAGTTAGATACAAGCATATGTGTTAGTTAAGGCCACACCCAATAGAAGCGTACGAAAAGTTGGTGAATAAAAATCTGAATATGGATGTAGCTAAGGCCAGAAAAACACACTACAGATTAATATTAAGGAAAAGCATAATAATATTCTTTTTATGTACTTTTCTATTAAGCTAGATCATAGAAGAAATCAGGATATACATGAACATCTCTGTTTTTCTATGTCTTCTGCTTGGCTTTACTCCATTTTGTGTTCAGCCTATATCCCTAGTCTTTGTTCAGGTTTTTCCTGCTTTTAGCTTCGTGATTCTAATTGATACCAGATGTGCCTTAGGCTGGTTAGGAAGAGCATATTAGATTACGTATCCCAAACTGAGATATAACATGCATTAAATATGAATGAAATATATGGATGGATGAATGAAGGGGCCCCAAGTGTGGATGGATATATGAAAAATATATATGAAAGATGTACTAAAAATGAAATGGTTTATAGAAAGAACACTAAGGAAAAATCCTGAACACAGCATCTGGAAATGGTTAAGTTAGAATCAGAGACCTGTAGTAGTCTCTAGCATAGAAGGGGGCACATGAAGCCCACTCTTAGAAAGGCTTCTGTGTGCGTATCAGTGTAATTTGAAACTGTCAGTTGTTCAAAGCAGGAGGAGGGAGTACCCCTCCTCCAGGATAAGGCTGAGAACATTTCAGCAGCTTGCCTGATACATAGACAAACTGTCTGAAATAAGTTTTAAGAAGGACAAAAAGAATATTGAATATGTTATAAAATGTTAATGTATATTCAAGGATGAATGTAAACAAAAAAAATTATGATTTCTGGAATTTTTATTCCATGTTAAAAAGAAGGTCTTTGTCTAAATTTAAGTACAGCCTCTGATTGGCTGACGGCCAATGATGTCACACTGGACTGAAGGTATATATTGGGGAGCTTTGAAGCATCAGGTTGAGATCGTTATCAGAAGGCCAGCATTTTGGCAACTATAACTGAAGGGACGCGTATCATGTGTCTTGTAGTTTTTCTTAAACTGTGTTTGAAACTGTAAACCCAGACCCTGTTTGTTTTTCCTTCTCTTGCTGATATACTACAAGGCCATTTTGTGTTTGAGAGATGTGTTTTCGTATCCTGTTGTGAAGTGAACTCAATTGTCTTCGCAGCTGTATTTGTAAGAAGCTTTAGATAAAGAAAGTGTCTGCTAAGCAGAGCACCTTTTAGACTTTAGCCTTTAGATAGTAAGGGGCTTGTCATTTTCTAAAGTTTCATGTGATCTGTTACCATATATGGTTTGTACTTACGTCATATGCTGACGACACTGACCCATGTAAAATGATATAAAAAGGGTTGTAGAACTGACAATAAATTGGACATGTTTTGGAGATAATGGATGGGCGTCTGTTGTTTCTAAGATATTGTCCCCAGATGCATCTGACTTACTAATGACAGAGTATGTGAGGCAGTAATTGGGACCAAAGCCTTTTCAGTGGGGGCTCGCCCGGGAAGGGACGATGACATCACCAGTACTTTGTGAGTATTTCTGAATTTTTTCTGTTCTTTAATACTCACTGGTATTGGCGTCCTGTTCCAACCCTTTATTTTTAAGTTAAGGCTTTGGGTTCTATTACAGAGTTTTTGGGAAGCTCCCATCGTGAATATAAGCAGCTGCTGTTCTTTCGGGAAGAATTAAATTATTTATAGAACCGCCTGCCCACTCTGTCATTTGTGGGGTTAACACTCTTTGTATGTGCCTTTCCTTTTCTATTGTTTAGATAAGATTTTATAGAGTATAAGATTTTATTGTATATTACTGTCCTGTACCTCGCTTATAAAGTAAGGTAAGCGAAAATTTCTGCATTGTTATATTGTCATAAAGGCACTTAGGATTCTCACCCTCCTAGACAGATGAGACTTGTAAAGCTTATGTTGCCCGTGTGTGTGACATTCTCCCTCCAGCTCACATCTCTCTGTGTCACCAGTCCTTTCCCGTATATGTTTGCACTGCTTATAAGTTTAACACTGAGGTAGGACATGCTGTTATGTGGAATGAATTGCAAGCAGAGTTTGATAGCTGTCTTCAGTCTAAGATCTTTCCCTTGCAGCTTGTACACAAGAACTGTTTCTTGTCTCCCTCTCGAACGTACAATAGTTTGGCTCTGACTCATATTGTGCGTTCCTCCTTCGGCTGCTTCCTCTGTGTTCTGTGCTGGCTTATAAAATAAAAACTTCTGTTTTACAGGCTTCCTTTTTGTGCAAGGCTAATGTTTTTTTTTTGTTTTTTTTTTTAGAAGATTAGCAAGTTGTAAATTCTCTCTGTGCTTATTTGGATACCTAGTTACTGACCTTAAGGAATGTGATTCTGTTTCACTCTTTCTGACTTAAAGCAACATTTCTCTACTTGGCAGTCTGAATTAAATAAAGCACAAACACAATTGTGGCTGTCAGACCAGTTCTGTTGGAATTTGCTTACACTATCAGGGTCCGCGCATGAATGCTTTTGCCCCTTCCCCCAGACTCCCCGGTTTGGGCTTCCGCTGACAATGCTGTAGGCTCTATTTCATGTACCCCCTATCGTGCTTCTCTGAAATCACTCATTCCCATTTTCATTAAGCAGTACCCGATCTCCCGGGAGAAGGAGAACGTCATGATTCCACTAATTGCTTCCTTTCTTTCCTCTGGTATTATTAAAACCACTATCTCTTCCTACCATACGTCCATCAATCCTGTTGTTCAAGCTGATGGCACCCCACGCTTCGTCCAAGACCTTAGGGCTGTTAATGCTTTGGTAATTTTCATTGCACCCATTGTCCTTGATGTTCCTTCCCTCCTCTCTTCCATTCCACCTGCAGCCAATGTTTTTTTTCTGTCATTGTCCTAAATAATGTTTTTTTTTCAGTCCCTGTTGATGAGGCTACTCAGCCCCTTTTTGCCTTAACCTTTAAGCAACAGTATACCTGGTGTAGAATGCCCCAGGGCTATGTTGACTCCCCTGTGGTGTTCTCCATTGTCCTACGGGCTACTCTGCAGCCATGGACCACCCCTCATGGTTCTGTCCTCATCCAGTATGTGGATGACCTACTCTTATGTTCCATAATTCAGGAGATCTGTCAGGCTGATAGTTTAGATCTTTTACAATGGTTGTCTGTGTGTGGTCACAAAGTGTCACGAAAGAAACTGCAATGGTGTAAATCTGAGGTGGAATACCTGGGTTTTGTCCTGGCTCATGGTCAGAGGAAAATCAGCACCTCCCGCATTGCTGCTATTCTGGGTCTACCCCGCCCACAAGAAAAAGCAGAGGACCTAACTCTGTCTCTTTTTCTCTCACACAGGAAAGCTCTACATCGACACCACAAATCGCCCTGAGGAACAGATATCAACTGCTACAGGATGGTCCAGAGACAGAGGTACAAGAAGATGTTCAGCAGACGTTTCCAGCTCCGGAATCAACAGTACGGCGTACCCCTAAGAAGCGCAGAGTGGTGGTCATCGGAGATTCACTGCTGAGAGGCACCGAGGGACCAATCTGCAGACCAGACCTACATTCAAGAGAGGTCTGCTGTTTGCCAGGGGCCAGGATCCGGGATGTCACTGCTTGCCTTGACAGACTCATCAAGCCCTGAGACCACTTCCCCATGATTCTAATCCACGTCGGAACCAACGACACCGCCAGGAGCACCCCGGACAACATACCTGAAGACTTCAGGGCCCTGGGGGAGAAGCTGAGGAGGATGGATGCGCAGGTAGTCTTCTCCTCGATTCTCCCAGTGAAGGGCAAGGGCAGAGCCAGAGAGGATCGAATACTGAGGGCGAACGACTGGCTGCGAGGATGGTGCAAGGAGATGAGCTTCGGGTTTCTGCACCATGGAGAAGCACTGCAAGGGCTACAGGGACATGACGGGCTGCACCAGACCAGAAGAGGGAAGAATGTCCTTGGACACCGTCTGGCCCGCCTTCTCCACAGGGCTTTAAACTAGGTAAGTCGGGGGAGGGTACAGACATAAACAACATACCTGGCGAACTAAACTGCCAATACTTTTTTGAGGCTGAGGTAAGTAGTCACCAAAATTCTGGGTCGGGGGTGAGTGCACATACTTTCAAGTTGGGAGTAGGGTCACATCAAATTTATGGGTCACATTGTAATTCTGGGTCTAAGGGGAGTACACACTGTAGTTCTGAGTATATGGGGAATACACATTGTAGTTCTGGGCCTAAGGAAAGCACAAATAACGCAAACAATGCTAAAGGTGTTCAAATAGCTCAAGCAGAAATATCCCCATTGAGACGTAACAAAAATACAACATGGAGGGCTATGTACGTCAACGCACACAGTTTAGGAAACAAGATCCTGGAATTGGAAACAGAAATAAGGAATGCCGACCTGGATGTGGTGGCGATATCCGAGACCTGGCTCACAGACTCCCACGGGTGGGATATGGACATACCAGGTTACAACTTGCTTCGCCGGGACAGGGAGGGCAGAATGGGAGGAGGTGTAGCATTATATACTAAAGATGACATTAAGGTCACGAGAATCACAGATGTCCAGTATACTGGAGAATCCCTTTGGGTTAACTTGGCCAGAGGGAAAGACAAATGCTTGTATCTTGGCGTAATTTACAGACCCCCAAGACAACAAGATGACCTGGATATGGAAATAATCGGAGATATAGAAAATATCACCTTGCGTGGGGACACAGTATTGCTAGGTGACTTCAACATGCCTGATGTGGATTGGGTTACACTTACCTCTGCTTCCGGCAGCAGCAGGAGGCTATTAAACACTATGAAGGGAGCAAGACTCAGGCAACTGGTGTTGGAACCGACAAGGGATCAGGCAATACTGGACCTGATACTTACCAATGGAGAAAGTGTCACAGAGGTCTCGGTGGGCGACACATTGGCCTCCAGTGACCACAACATGGTATGGTTCAATCTCAGGAAAGGTTTCACTAAATCTACCACACTGACCAAGGTCCTCAAATTCAAGGACACAAATTTCAAAGAAATGGGAGACTTCGTTCACCAGGCGCTACAAAGCCAAGCAAAAACTGATAATGTGGAAGAAATGTGGTCGACTTTGAAAGCCACCATACAAGAAGCAACAAACCGCTATGTTAAATCAGTAAGTAAACGGCGAAGGAACAATAAGCCACAGTGGTTTACTGCGGAGATCTCAGACCTAATCAAGGAGAAGAAAAAAGCATACATCTCTTACAAAAAATCTGGGAAGCAGGACTCTAGAGCAGACTACCTGACCAAATCAAAAGCCGTCAAAACAGCAGTCAGAGAGGCTAAATTCCACATGGAAGAGTCTCTGGCAAAGAACATCCAGAAGGGAGATAAATCCTTCTTCAGGTATATCAGTGACAGAAGAAAAAACTCAGGCGGGATTGTAAGCCTTAGGAATCCAGACGGAGACTATGGGGATAAGGATTCGGAATAAGCCCAACTATTAAATGAATACTTCTGCTGAGTCTTCACCCGAGAAGCGCCGGGGCTCGGCCCTCAGCTACAGACAAGGGTTGGCTCAGTTGACCCTTTTAGAAACTTTGAGTTTACGCCCAGCAGTGTCTACGGTGAGCTGTCGAAGCTCAAGGTTAACAAAGCAATGGGGCCAGACAACCTGCACCCCAGAGTGCTTAGGGAGCTGAGTGATGTCTTGGCGGAGCCACTGTCCGCGATCTTCAACCTCTCCCTTAGTACAGGCAGCGTCCCGTTGGACTGGAGGACGGCTAACGTCATTCCACTCCACAAGAAAGGCTCAAAGATGGAGACAGCAAACTACAGACCAGTGAGTCTAACATCGATAGTGAGCAAACTAATGGAAACTCTAATTAAACACCAATTGGATAAAATCCTGGATGAAAAGAATCTAAGGGATCCCCGACAACATGGATTTACTAAGGGGAGATCATGCCAATCCAACCTGATCAGCTTCTTTGATTGGGTGACGGAGAAGCTGGATATTGGGGAGTCCCTAGACATCGTGTACCTGGACTTTAGCAAAGCATTCGATAGCGTACCACACCGCAGGTTGCTGGGTAAGATGAGTTCTATAGGATTAGGTGACACATTGACGCAATGGGTTGGGAGCTGGCTTGGAGGTAGGCTTCAAAGGGTGGTGGTGAATGGCACCCCCTCCGAAATGATGGAGGTGATCAGTGGAGTGCCACAGGGCTCGGTCTTGGGCCCAATCCTATTCAACATCTTTATAAGGGACTTGGCAGAAGGGCTTCGAGGTAAAATAACATTATTCGCCGATGACGCCAAACTAAGTAATGTAGTGGGCAAATGCACAACAGACGAAGATTCAATGCCCGACAACATGATGCACGACCTACTCCTGCTGGAGCGCTGGTTTAAGACATGGCAACTCAACTTCAATGCCAAAAAATGCAAAATTATGCACCTGGGCAGCCAAAATCCATGCAAGTCTTATACCCTTAATGGCGAGATCCTAGCAAAAACGGTAGCAGAACGAGACTTGGGGGTAATCGTCAGTGAGGACATGAAGTCTGCCAATCAAGTGGAGCAGGCTTCATCCAAGGCAAGACAAATAATGGGTTGCATACGAAGGGGTTTCGTCAGCCGTAAGGAGGAAGTCATTATGCCATTGTATAGATCCATGGTGAGGCCCCACCTGGAATACTGTGTGCAATTTTGGAGGCCACATTATCGCAAGGATGTGCTGAGACTGGAGTCAGTGCAGAGAATGGCCACCCGGATGGTCTCGGGACTCAAGGATCTTCCATATGAGGAACGGCTTGACAAATTGCAGCTATACTCGCTCGAGGAGCGCAGAGAGAGGGGAGACATGATCGAGACGTTGAAGTATCTTACGGGCCGCATCGAGGCGGAGGAAGATATCTTCTTTTTCAAGGGTCCCACGACAACAAGAGGGCATCCGTGGAAACTCAGGGGAGGGAAACTGCGAGGAGACACCAGGAAGTTCTTTTTCACTGAAAGAGTGGTTGATCGCTGGAACAGTCTTCCACTACAGGTGATTGAGGCCAGCAGCGTGCCCGATTTTAAGGCCAAATGGGATAGACACGTGGGATCTATTCACAGAGAAAGATAGGGGAGGGTCATTAGGGTGGGCAGACTAGATGGGCCGTGGCCCTTATCTGCCGTCTATTTCTATGTTTAAGAAGGATATGCTTACTTTTCTTGGTATGATTGGTTACTGCTGCCAATGGATCCCTGATTATTCCTTTTATGACCAGATTCTGAGACAGACCCTGGGTTCTGAAATGACTGATCTTATCAGATGGACTAAAGAAATGTTGGACATTTGAAATGTGCTTTGGTTTCTAGCCCAGGCCTGGGTCTTCCTGATTATGACCATATGTTTCATCTCTTTGTTCGGGACCATTGTAAAACCGTGGCGAGAGATCATGGCGGTAAGTTACGCCATGTTGCCTTTTTTTTATGTTTTGTCTGTGCCATGTCTACTTGTTTTAGCTTAGTGGGTACCCCAGGATATATAACATTGGCCATTTCTAGAGCTCTTTTCCCACTTTTAGGGGTTATATGTTTAAGAAAAGGCATTTCCGAATACATTCAGTACATAATTATGGTCTCTCTGAAGTGCCATAATAGTTATATGTAGCACACAAAAACATATCTTTTTGGAATGTCCGATTAAGAACCTTAAGTAACTGAATATTGTCTCTCTTTTGCCATAACAATACCAAGTAAATGCATTAATATTGTCACATGTTGCCACATTCAGTATAGGCAACATGGTTTCTCTCTCGTTTTCTATCTCTTATTTGGATCACACTGGAGTACAGCTGCTGAATGATATCTGGACTCTTCTCTCCCTGTATGCACAGACATCATTTCATCCCAAGTGTGCATCTCAAAGGTTTAGGGAGACTGACCATTCCTGCTGGACTGATTCATCGTCCTGCACCACTGGCTACTCTCCCTTTGAGATTCTCATGGGACGACCTTTCCTCGTCCCATGGGTAGACAAACCCTCAATAGTTGAGAGTAGTGATCCCCCCTTGATACAGGAAGAATACATCCGAAAGCTCATTGAAACATTAGGGCATGTTGAAAGAAACATGTCTTGCACTTCTCCTTTCTCTCCACAGATTCCTACCCATTTTTTCCAGCCTGGTAATGAAGTCATCATCCAGAAGCTTTCCAAGGATCGGAAGCAGACGGATTTCCCTTTTGGCCTTCCCACCACTGTGATCACTGTGACCAGGACCGCTGTACTCAGGAGTTTCCTGTTTGGATCCACGCAAGTCGCTTGAAAAGGGTTAACCTAAAACCCCAGAAGCAAGTCTTCCCTGCGCAGATTTCACCTCCTCCAGTGGAACAACATGATGATCTCATCGTAGCATTCTACCAACTTTATCATTTTCCTACTGGCAACGTTGCTGCTAGTTTTTCTTCCTGTATGGATCGTTTCCAACTGTGTCTACAGGGATTATGTGTCCTGGGTCCACGACACTTTCTGCCCACACCCTTCTGTAAATGACACTCCTGCTGTAAGCCACACCCCAGGCACCTCTTTGTGAATACGACGTCAAGCTGGACTTCCTCCCAAGGGCTGCCCTTCAATTGGAATACAGAAAGATAGACAGTATACTACCCTTTAGTATAATTCCAGCAGTGTGCACGTGGCCACCTTCACTTTTGAGTATTGTGACATTGTGGACTGTTCATCAATTGATGTCTCATGGCTGTGCCATTGGTCCTTGGAGATTCCTAAAACTAAAGACATATACATATGTGTTACTGACTCATGCTGGGGGGATAAGTGTGCATCCTGGGGAGCGGTAGGGTGGAATACTGGCACTGACTGGGCTTATAAACCAGAAAGTGCTCTGAAAAAAGTGGACCAAAATGGTAAATCTCTGCTTACTTGTATGACCCTTCGTAAGGTCGGAAACTGTTAAAGGAAAAGTGTTCCTGAACAAATTATTAAGCTTTCTCTTACTATTGACAACCCTAGACCTACTGACGTAAGAGGGGATTGAAGGGACGTGTATCATGTGTCTTGTAGTTTTTCTTAAACTGTGTTTGAAACTGTAAACCCAGAGGGGTAAATTCTCTATTACTGCGTTTATTTTAGGCGTGCTTTAGGCGTCCGATGTAAGTGAATAATTACGGAGTTAAGGGTCTTAATTAATGTTAATTGGGAAATAAATGACACATAGACGTCCCTAAGACGTAATTGACGGACTGACGTCTATAGAAAGCATAGTCCCGTCTCCAGCTCTGGATGTGGGCGTTCCGTGGGCGTTCCCTGGGCCTGCCAAATGGGGACGCTAGATGAGCGCTACCTGAGTGAGCAACTGCGTCTAAATATCATGTATTATGTAGACGTAAGAAACCCTGGTCTAACTTGGATTTCAATGCCGTTTCAACTATCGTAATTGTGGCTCTTTGTTAGACGCGAGGCAGACGTCCGCTGTGTTTTTTCATCAATAATTCCAATAGTGAGTTTGAATAGGTAATTTTCATCTTTTCTCTGTCCTAATAAATATAATGACACCATAACAATGGAACACATTATATTGCATGGATAACAAACCACATTTCTGCCCAAACAATAATATAATTTACACATGGCTTTTACAACCCCCTTTTTTTTCTCAACAAACAGCACTGCAATCGGCTCTCTTTTGAAAGCAAAGAAAAAACAGCACACATTATCAGCACTTAAAAAGAGAATAAACAGATACACACCTTAACATTCAGCTTCCCACATTGCAAAATGGAGGTCTTCAGTTGCACAAAACTGACCTCATTGTGACCTCATCAATCTGCACCTTCAAAGTAGTATGCCACAATTAAAAGATGTGCTGGGTGTAGAACTCACAACCTCTGGATGTTAGGAGCACAGGCTCCTAACACATAGGCTCCTAACACATAGAGCTACAGCTGCTTCTACTTAGGTCCATCTCACCACCCTTCCATATCATACTTGACTGAGCTGTCTATGCTCATTAGCGATCATATCAGGATGAACTCAAATAAGTTTAAGCAAAAGAATGACTAAAGATTTGGAAGGTTTTCAAGTAGAAAACAAATATCAACTATGTATTAAAGAATTGCAGCACAAATGACGCTGATCAGTTGTATATTATTGTTTCTTCACCATTTCAGAAATGTATACTTTACCATGATAAAAACTAACAAAGTATGCCATGTTTAAAAGGAGAAATATAAGATGAGTTGAACTCAAATTCTTAGCATGGAAGGGGGAAAAGTTTATTTTTCTGCTACACAGCAAAGTTGTACAGTAATGTTATATTCAACTCCTATAAGAAGTGGAAAGCATCATCAAAGTGCACCTGGAAGGTAGATATGCCACAAGTAAAATACAGGCTGGGATTTGAACCCTCAAAGCCCGGAAGATTGGTAGAGAGTGCCTTTCCTCACTGAGCTACAGCTCCAATGCCTCTGGCTCCCTTGTCATATCATATCTTAGTGAAGTGCTAAGGGTAAAGGAGTTTAGCTATAATGTCATAGTAGGCTGAGATAAAAGAGTGGTAGCTCAATGGTTAAAAGCGCTGCTTTCACTGAGCCCCAAACCCATATTCCCAAGTGTGCTTGAATGCATATGAGGTGGAGCTCCATTTTTCTCACATGCTAATCTTCATTCTAAGCACTGTACTAATGCATATATGACTGTAAGTAATCTGTTCCGTTTAGGCGTCATACCGGAAAAGTGGTGTTTTTTTTGCCCTTACCAATCAGCGTCATTTGTGCTGCAATTCTTTAATACATAGTTGATATTTGTTTTCTACTTGAAAACCTTCCAAATCTTTAGGCATTCCTTTGCTTAAACTTATTTGAGTTCATCCTGATATGATAGCTAATGAGCATAGACAGCTCAGTCAAGTATGATATGAACGGGTGGTGAGATGGACCTTAGTAGAAGCAGCTGTAGCTCTATGTGTTAGGCGCCAGCCTGTGCTCCTAACATCCAGAGGTTGTGAGTTCTACACCCAGCACATCTTTTAATTGTGGCATACTACTTTGAAGGTGCAGATTGATGAGGTCACAATGAGGTCAGTTTTGTGCAACTGAAGACCTCCATTTTGCAATGAGGGAAGCTTGAATGTTAAGGTGTGTATCTGTTTATTCTCTTTTTAAATGCTGATAATGTGTGCTGTTTTTTCTTTGCTTTCAAAAGAGAGCCGATTGCAGTGCTGTTTGTTGTTCACTTTTGTTTCCTTGCATCCTAACAGTTCTCAGAAGTGATGGAATTTGCTGTTTCTCCTCAGCATTCTGCAACCACAGGTGCATGAGATACTTTCATTTACTCCTAACTACAAGCCATTCTAGTAGGAATGTGTTTCTTTTGATGCAATATAGGCATTGGCCAACAGCTATGAGTTAAATCAAACTTCAGAGGGCTTGGACAGGTGTTGAAGAATGATCCAGTTAGGGGGGGATGTTTTTGGTGGGGGAGGGTGTTCAGCATGAGAGAGAACAGGTTGCATTAAATATTAGACAATGGGCTGCACATAATAAAAGCTGAAGCAAAATATTGATATGTAAAGGCAAGGCTAAAGAGTTGCCAGGTGTCCTGGCTGAGAAATGAATATAACCTATTTGCTAACCTTACTCAAGACTTGAACCCCCTGATGTATGGAAGATGAAAAGCAATGCCTTAAGGCATAGAGCTATAGAGGTAACTTTGTTTAGAACATAGAGCTTCGTATCAAAGCTTAGAGATGTGAAGGAAATGACTACAACGTCACTACAGCTGTATATTGCAAAACGACATCCAATGCACATCCAATTAGATTTGAATCCTAACGGGTCCTACTACATCAGACGCTAATTAGGCGTGCTTTAGTATATAGAAGCTTTGGCACAGCCATTTTTCCTATGTAAGACCCCCTCATGTGAGTTGGTATTTGAGGTGTTCCGTTTCCTCAATGATGAAACTTTGTGCTATGACTTGCCTGTTCTCTTTTATACTCCCTTCTGCCTTTGACACTCCTCCCCACCTCCATTATCTCTATTTCTTTAGTTTATGGATTTTTCTGGGTGTTGGTGTGAGGGATTGTTGAGGACTTTGGTTTTGTGTTAAGTGTGGAGGGGAATCAATTGTTAGGGAAAAGAAGGGGCCAGGCCAGGTTACACACAGATGCCCACACCCACCACTCTCCCTGCTTTCATAATGTCATGGTCTGCCCCACCTACATTTTCCATATCTGCAACTCTCCATGCAAGAAATTCGATTTCAGTTTTGGAGCCATGTTGTAAGGTGAAGCCATCTTTTCAGGCTACTTGTAGAACACGTTCAAACACACCCCCATAGGACAGCCAATGAGGTGTGATGGGCGTGGTTAGGAAGCAGGATAAGCAACCACGCCCGAACGGCGCCCAATAGGCATTGGGAAAGTTTTCCCGCCCTGCTGACGTCAGACGGTACATAGGCGTGCATGGGTATAAGAAGGTCCAGGTGAGCAGTGTTTTCTTTCTATTCTGTCCTATTGCTTATGCAGATGTTTGAGACTTTACTCTGTCTTAGTCTTTTACATTTTTTTTCCTATCTCTGCCTCCCATTTCTCTCTATTCCACAGAGCCATTAACAAGCTACATGTCATTCTTATATGGTGTTTTATCTTTTCTAGAAGCAGCTCAAATAGTAAGTCCAGGTGAGAATGATATTTTGTAAGCTACTTAGGTGTCCTTATGATAGAACTAAAGAAACCAACCAGAAAAACTGACTTCTCTCTATGGGCTTTCATTGTGTGCTATTGTTTATAATAGTTATTTTATTTCTGATATCTCCTACTCTCCATTCCACAGGGCTGACAAAAATGACTGAGAAGACTGATAAAGACCATGCTGGTAGAAATTTTGCTGGTAGAAATATGGATATGTAAGTAAAATGGATGTGTTCATACATCTGAAAGGTTTACTCATAGAGCTAAAGTTAATTCTTTATAGAATCAAATTACAGGCAAGTTAAAATCAGGTGAGGAATGGTTCTGTGTACTAACTCATTGATAAGAATAGGTTGGGTGTGTTGGGGGGGGGGGAACTGCCATTCAGTGGACATCCAATCAGTGTACATGGTTCAGGTGGAAAACTCCTAATGAGTGCCTAATGGCTGCCATTTTTAATAAGGAGTCTAAAGGTATGTTAGCACCTCTGTTACTTCTAGGTGTGTGTTCTGCCACAACTTCAGTGTTTAATTTTGGAGATATAGGTCTTTGTTAACAGTTTCTCTCTATTCTTCATTTCAGGTTAACTATGCTCATCACCTATGTGTTTGCCAGAGAGAGACCAGACGAGCAGCTCAGCACACCAGCTTGCACCTAGCCAAACAGTTGTAGGTGAGAATGATATATGGTAACCTTTATTTGCTTACTCTACTTTTCTTAAGTCACTCTTCTGATGAGTGAAATAAATGTTCACAAAGCTAACATGTTTCATACTTCTATTGTTCTCTTCACACAGGTATCCTTGATGACTTTCAGGAACAATAGTAAATTGATAATGTTGGCCTCGTAGAACACCATGGCACGCATTCCTGCTGTTATATGCACACAAACTTTTTGTTTTCAGTTAGTCTATTCCCTCACATGAGTTCTAAACAGTAGCAGTGGAGGATTTCAGGTGATATTAACCCACACCATCAGCGAGTTAAGGCTATTGCTTTAACAACTATACCACGGTGACATCTAAGCAGCTCAACATAAATGAGGTTAACACATTGCTTCAGGGAAGGGAGGACAGATATGGGCCTTGGGGGTTGAACCCCCTGTTTGTGAACCTTGTGTAAACCAGCTTCTCCTCTTTTCTGTTTTCAGGTGTCTTAGACCAGTGATTCCCAACCCTATCCTGGAGGAACACCAGGCCAATCGGGTTTTCAGGCTAGCCCTAATGAAAATGCATGAGAGAGATTTGCATATGATGGAAGTGATAGGCATGCAAATTTGCTTCATGCATATTCATTAGGGCTAGCCTGAAAACCCAATTGGCCTGGTGTTCCTCCAGGACAGGGTTGGGAACCACTGTCTTAGACAGGCAACTGCAGTATTGTCAGATGGAGTTTTGTATTAATGAGAGCAGTGCAGCTGTGAGCATCTTTGTGGTTTCCACACCTGCTTAACCAAAATAATGCAGCTCAAGAACCAGGAGGATAGATTGAGGTATCTGGCCTTTACTTCCATCACCTTCCGTGAAAGGAAGAAAAACCCACATGTCTCATTTGGATTCTCCTGGTGTGGAGCCAACTCTTACCAGCAGTAACCCTATTCCTTAACAACAAATCTACCAGAGTGACTTATATTCTCTTCCTTATGCAGCCATTTACTTTGGAACAGGGACTGGCTTACTTTGCACATCATAGCTGAGATGTCGTCATCTACCTACAGTTGCATATACCCTTGCATTCACTTGCTTTTTTCCTAGATTCTGCAATGATTTGACATCAGAGTGGCTAGCAGGTAATAGAATGAATGACAGACCCCAATAAAGATTGTCAAACTTTCTATATGTCACCTTGTTGTTATATTGAAAAGGGCCCATTCAGCAGTCCCTCCTGAACCCCTATCTACCTTGGACTCTGTCCACTAAACTGCTGATGCTACAAGGTTAAAACCACACAGGAAAGTTTAAACTATAAACAATTTTTTTATTAAAATATAAAACTTTTTAAAACGTAAAACTTTTTTTTAAAATAACTATTTACATACACATAACACAGGGAAAGAGGGTGGGTGCCCCCCAAGAGCAGCTTGAGCTACCTCAGGCGAGGGGGGCGGAAGAGGTGCAGTCATTGAGAGGGTGTATGGCTGCTGGCACCATGCCCTCTTTCGGCTACCAGCCGCAAGAGGGCATGTTCCATCCTCTCCACACACCCTCTCAATACCTGCACCTCCTCCAAGAGGGCAGAGTAGGGCTCCATCTCCCTGCCCGCCCCCTCCTGAGGCTGGTCGGGCTGCTCCTGGGGGGGAACAGCAAGGAAAGGGGGTGGGATGGGATCAGGAACAGGAACAGGAAGGGCAGGAGAGTGAGGGAAAGGGCTATGGGTGGGGGAAGGGGAAGGTCCAACAGGGGATGGTGGTGGTGGTCCTGGAGGTAGTGGTGGGGCAGGCGGTGGGGGTCCAGGGGGCAGTAGTGGAGCAGGCGGTGGAGGTCCAGGGGGCAGTGAAATTTCACCTCCCCCCATGTATTTAGGTTCACACTATCTACATTTGAACAAACACAATGACAAGTTATAAATTAAATAGTGGTGGAGGTCCAGGGGGCAGTGGTGGGGCAGGTGGTGTGGGTGGTCCTGAGGGCTGCCAGGCCTCCTCCTCCTCCTCCATCATCTCCTCTTCCTCCTCCTCCTCCTCTGCCGAGGACCAGGGTGGGGCTCCCTCCATTAGTTGCGGGGCCTCCTGAGGGGGTGCCTGCGCTGCTGCTTGACAAGAGAGAAATAGGATACAGTCAGATATGTCCACAACACTTTTGAACATGACATTCTTTACTACGTTATTTTCTTCAAATGCTAATAACAGGATGCAAAGCACCTACTCCACTGTAAACATCAAAATGTAGCGTAAGTAAGTGAGGCAAGTAGAACACCATAATGCCATTGTGACATGATATCACAATAGCAGCTTTACTGCAGATTTTATGATTAAGAATGGTTTACAGCTACTCAAGCATTTTCATCTATTTATTCTGGTAGGCTGATCACAAAGAAACACACGCTGGACTCATTACTCACCGGCTTCAGCGCGCAATTCCTCCCTCACCCCCTCAAGGAAGGCCCGCTCCTGGCGCCTCAGCAGCCGCCCCCTTTTCCTGAGATCCTCAACCTGGATAATAGAGAGAGAGAGAAAGAACAGAGAGGGAGGGATATGATGAGTGCCATCTAGCACTGTGGCATAACATGTTAACTTAAGTATTGACCTCTATAAGCACATAAAAATGGAGTACGCTGCCCTCCAAGAGCCCCTATCCACTTTGCTGCCTGCCTCCACCCCCTTCTGCCACATGTTTTACATGAATTTATTCACGTACTCCAGCATTTTCCCCTTTCTGTGCTGGAGGCATCGCTATCTACTGTACCTGGGACAGTGTGTGTGTGGGGGGGGGGTGAGGTGACATGGCCAGCATCACAAGGAAGAGTGTGGGATTGAACTCACAACCCCAGGGTGCTGAGGCTGTAGCCTATCAGCACTGCCCCACATTACAGCATGTCCTGGTGAGCTTACAATCATGCAGCAGGGGCAATAAAATAGTTTGGTCAGAAGGAGCAGCGTGGCTTGAAACCCCTGACGTCAGGGTACTGACGCTGTCACTTTAAACGTCATGCCACTATCGGGTATTTGAAATGACATAGCAGCACTTTAATATATTTGTTTTCCTTTGGCAAAGTTGATTTCAAGATGTTTCTATTACAAATGCGATGCTCGTGACACAAAAATTAGTTGTGTGCATGTTGTGAATGGAATAGATGCCTTATAGAAGCTGAATTTGTTATTTGAAATCCTACTACTGCTCCTTTGGGATGTGCTTTAATTTCAATATTCAATGTAAAAGATTTATTATGCACAATTGTAGTTTTTAAAAGGAATCAAGATTTACCCACAAAAACATGAACAATTTGATTGAGACAGGTTTCCATCATAATTACATTTTACATGATTATTTGTGAGGGCCTGACTTGGAATACTTACTTCCCTGGGACATGAGGCTCTTCTGTTATACCGCCGGGTCAGGCGGGTCCAGGAGTCCCTGAACTGCAGGTATGACCTGCGATGGCCTGCCATTCTAAAATAGTGGTGCTCATGCACCAAGAAGAGCCTGGCCAGCAGCCTGGAGTCTTCTGTGCTAAAATTTGGCTGTCTCCTGGCAGCCATTTTAGGAGAAATAACTGCGTATGAAGAACAGGCGATTCTATGACATCACAACGCAAAAAAACGCGATGACGTATTTGTGCCGCTTGGGCGTGCTTGCAGCGGCCGCTCCGCGCTACATCAACACTGTTGATTACATGCTCAACGACGCCGATATCGCTGTTATACAAAAAAGTACAGCAGAACGCTTAGAAGCTTACCATGTAAACCTAATGAAACTTCACCTCCCCCAAACACAATGACAAGTTATAAATTAAATAAATTAAGATTGGGAAGTGAGGTTCACATAGTTTAGCTTAGCTATGCATGTTTGGGTGGGTGGAAAAAAAAAATAATATTATGTCTTTAGTAACCTTAGTCAGGACTTGAACCCCTGACCTTTAGAAGATACATGCAGTGCTTTTAAGCACTGAGCTATGTTGGGGATTTGAGAATGGGAGTCTCCAGAAATGACTTTAGGTACAAGCTTAGAAGCTTACCATGTAAACCTAATGAAATTTCACCTCCCCCCATGTATTTAGGTTCACACTATCTACATTTGAACAAACACAATGACAAGTTATAAATTAAATAAATGAAGATTGGGAAGTGAGGTTCACATAGTTTAGCTTAGCTATGCATGTTTGGGTGGGTGGAAAAAAAAAATAATATTATGTCTTTAGTAACCTTAGTCAGGACTTGAACCCCTGACCTTTGGAAGATACATGCAGTGCTTTTAAGCACTGAGCTATGTTGGGGATTTGGGAATGGGAGTCTCCAGAAATGGCTTTACGTACAAGCTTTGACAAGGGGTAATCATTGCAAGTATCTACAGGTGTATTTGATCTGAGAACACCCAATGAACGTCCAAAACGATTTCAAAATTCTAACGGCTTCTATGATGTCAGACGCTACTTTATGGTTAGGGTTAGGGCTAGAGTTAAGTATCTCAGTAGCTCAGTGAGTAAAACACGCTGTACCAATTATCCATAGGTTGTGAGTTCAACTCCCGGCTTGTCTTTTACTTGTGGCATATCTACCTTCCAGGTGCACCTTGATGATGTCACAATGAGATCAGCATTGTGCTGCTTGCTACTTCCTCTTCCTGTGAACTGGAAGCCACATTCAGGTCTAATCTGTGTTTTGATTCTGTTTCTAAGTTGGGCCAGTGTAAGTTATGGGATTTACCTTTGTTGTGAAGAATGAGCTGATTGTAGGAATGTTTTAAGACCAGGAGAGTGTTCTTTCGAGCAAGATATCACTTCTAAACTATCCTCTCTGAAATAATGTCTCTGGGAAATCGAGAGAAAGCTTATTGGATGACTTAGGTTGCCTTTCCTGCCAGTCTTTGTGGAACTTAAACGAAGTTTATATGGTGTTCAAAGTCCTATCCTTTCCACTTCTAATAGGAGGTGAGTATGACATTCCTGTACAGCTTTCTGTGTAGCATACATCTACCGGTTCCCACCTTCCATACTGATAATGTAAGTTCAACACCCACTCGGTACGTTTCATCTTCTAGTTCTCCTTTGAAACATAACATATTTTTTTTCCTTGTATTAATGGTAAACTGTACAATTCTGATATCCTAGAAGAAAAAGATACAACACAGCAGTGTTCTCTGTCTGCCATTCCCTACCTCACTGATATTGCTAGATCAACTAATATATAGTTTACAAAATGGTATACTGTGTTTTAGTTATCTTTTTCATCATCCTATACTTACAATGCTGAATGAGTGATAATAAAGAGTATAAATAAAGTATAATTTAAAAAAAAAAAAACGTACCCACGTCTATCACGGGTCCATTGGAGACGTCTTAATGACGTTTCAGAAACCTGTGTCTAATTTGCGCGAAGAGGTTGCAGGGACGTCTACCGCACGCCTAAGTACCGTTTAATTGGCACTTGCGTTTCCTGGACGTCTAAAGCACGCCTAAGTTAGACGTACTAATAGAGAATTTACCCCTAAGAGTTTAACCTTGAAAGTGACAAGGGCATCTTTCATGACATTTGGGGGACAGCTGTCCAATCTAGAAAAAGAGTTTGCATACTTGTTGTAAAACTTACAGAAAGTTTGCCAGTTAGGAGCTGCAAACTTATCCCAGCACATATCAACTCTAGGGTCCTCTAAACTCTGAAAAACAGGGAAACTCAGATAATTGTTGGTAGAAGCTGCTAGAGTAGTCCTCAGTTTATGTACTTTGTTATTAAAAAAATCTGCCAGCACATCTGCAGAGAGAGTGGATTCTTCAGTGGAACCAGTGAATATCTCTATATCATATAAGTCATTGACCAGTTTAAAAATCTTCTACTATTAATAGATGGGTTACCTATCTTTTGAGCGTAAAAAGCTAGACGTTTCTCTTTAATCAGATTTTTATATTCTTTTATTTTTAACTTCCAGGCCACCTTGTGTTCCATGTCTCCTGATTTTACCCACTGTCTTTTCAATTTTCTTAATTCCCTTTTTATAACTAGCAAGTGTGTGTCAAACCACCCATCTAAGTTTCTTTGTCTCTTTCTTCTCAATTTAATGGGGGCCATTTCACTTAAAATCTGGGTATTAATATTTGTCCAGGAATCCACAAAAAGGGTATTGTTTGGGTTTGAAATAATGTCATAATGAGACCAAAATTCAACTGGGTTGATCAAACCTCTGCTAGCTTGGAATTTAATATTTCTTTTATTTTCTTTAGCTTTTGCTTGGGTTCTTTATGTTTGCAAAATGAATTCATAATTATATAATCGGTTGTCTGACCATATGGAGTCAGACCAGTTAGCTTGCATTAGTGCTGCCTGATTCACGATTTGAATCGATTCACCGATTCACTTCGGGTGAATCGATTCGAATAGGTTCGTTTAAAAAAAAAAATTGGCCTCCCAATTCGGGGTGACCAACCCTCCTCCCCGCGCCTTCGGATCTCCTAAAGCAGGAGCGGAAGCTGCCTCTTGCTGGCCATTCGCTGCCGCTCCTGCTTTAGCCTGTCTCAAGGCTCCACCTCCTACCTCGCACGGGCACACCCTGCCCCTCGCCTACACAATGTGCTGCTCGCCATGGGCTTTGTAATAGGCAACAGGCAGCTGGAACGAGTGAAACTGGAGATCGTTTCCAAGCGCCTGCTGGTGCCCGGTAGACTTTCACGATTCTCCTTTCTCTGCATCTTGGCTTTGCTCCTCGCTTGTGAGGCAGGCGACTGTATTCTTGGCCAGAGAAGGGAAGATCTTGGGCAATCGCGGTGGCCAGTGCTGGCTGGGGGCATGTGGGGCTTTGATATGCTAATAATCTGGCTCTGTTTGTGTCCTGCTTCCCTCCAACTGAAGTATAGATGCGAGTGCTCGGTGAAAAGGGGAGAGTGACAGACAGATTGTTTAATTCCCTTTGTTACTTCTATTTCCTCAGTCCCCTGCTGCTACCCGTATCTTATTTTTCTCTCTTCGGGCCTCCTGTGCAGGGCTTAGGACCCATTATATATATTTTTCCCCCTGCTAGAATTAAGCACAGTCTGCAAATGAACACAGTTTGCTTCATAGATAAAATCTTTAAGAAATTGTTTGCTTGTTGCCACGGCAGAGAACTTGACATACTCCTGGCTATTGCAATGTGTTAAAAAACAGATCTTGTCTTTTGTGGGGGATCGTGGCAAGGCTTAGAGGGCCCTCATAATCAGATTTGGAGGCCACAAGGGCCTTCCTCCCCACCCCCTGCCCCAGCACAGGGCACAAAATATAAAAGACCTTAAGCCCCCTAGTGGGCTCCTTCCCAGCTCGAGGTGTTAATGGTCAAAACTACCCACAAAACCCTGCCCCCCTCCTAAGCTTCTCCCCTACCAACTGCTGCACTGAGGGCAAATAGCATACCTTCCACCCTACCCTTGGACTCCAACTCATCGAAGGGGACCAGTAATGTTGGGGACAGGTGTGATCCTTATTGCTCCTACTCTGATGGCTGCTACTGTGAAAATTGTATTGTCTCACCACTAGCAGTAATCCCATAATACTACCACTAGGGCAATAGTAGCCATCAGACCAGGAGCTAGTGGGGGTCACTCCTTCCTGCAAGGTTACTCAGACCCCTAGAGTCAGTTATTAATTGGAGGGGTAGATGGGATAGGGGTGGGGTTAATGGGTCTAAAAACAGGAAAGAGATGGTGGACAATGGGATGAAGGGAGGGAAGGAACAGAAAGGGAGAAAAGCTGGACACAAGGAATGGTTTGGAGGAGGGGAATAGAGATACTGGATAGGAGGGTAGTTGGGAAGAGAAAGGGAGAGCTGGTGGACCTTGGGGAGGTTGGGAAGGAGGGACAGATGTTGGATGAAAGGGTAGTTGAGAAAAGGAGAGATGGTAGATCTGGGGATAGTGGGGTCTATCGCTGCAGCTGCAGGGTTAGAAACAAAAAAAGGAAAGATGCCAGACCTCTGGGGGAGGGAAGGGAAACGGAAGGGGAGAACAGATGGAAAATGATGGTTAGCAATGAGAAACAAGGAGATCCTGGCAAGCGAGTTATCAGAAGACAACCAGAGCCTGGGACCACAACAAGATTTGAATAATGACCAGACAACAAAAGGTAGAAAAAATAATTTTATTTTCTGTTTTGTGATTACAATATGTCACATTTAAAAAGTGTATCCTACCAGAGCTGGTGTTAGACCGCAAACATGAGCTAGGATTTAACAGAGAGAAGAGAAGTCTTTTTTTGTTTGTTTAATTTGTTTACACCACAGCGCCAGTGTGGTTAGGAGAAGGCAAAGGGGGTGAAGAGGCTGTAAAATAAACCCACCAGGATGTTTGGGAAAAAAAACACCCAATTGGGCAGGAAAATCGAATCGAATAGAAAAACCAATTCAATAAGCTGAATCGAATCAAATCGAATTGAAATTTTTTTTCCTGAATCGGGCAGCACTAGCTTGCATCCAACAAATCCTAGGATTAACTAATTCTTTAGAACAGGGGTGTCAAAGTCTCTCATCGAGGGTCACAATCCAGTCAGGTTTTCAGGATTATCAAAACAGCTTATTGCGGTCTTTTGCAAGCTTTCTAGTAGTCTCCTAAACTGCCATGCAAATGGGCTCTTCAATATTTAAACGAGCACTCCGGTGTATTCTTCAATATCACAGAGCCATTCTCCAAGCGTGGCGTTGGCTTTTGGTGACAATAAATCAGTGACTGTTCCGGGAGTGCCGGTACAGTGCCAGCACTGTGAAAAGTGCATCTCGTGGCAGTTTTGACTGTGACTAATAAAACAAAATAAAAATGACATGATTCACATAAATTATAGTTTTTGGTTTTCTTTTAGGGGGCGTAGTAAAAACACACTTCTTGAGCCTTATCTTATGAATTATAGTAGTTTTTGTGGGAGAAAAGGCATGTCTTATATGCGCTTGTTAAATGCCGATTTTACATCTCCCCTCCTGCCATCAACAAACCCCTCCCCCAACAGCTCCTCGGTAGCGGGAGAGATACCCACTCTCTCCCACCAACCAAGCCACACACCCCCAACATTCCCTCGGTGGCGGGAGAAGCACACTCTCTCCCGCCGCCAAGCAACACACCCACAACACCCCCTCGATAGTGGGAGAGATGCCCATTCTCTCCCGCTGCCACACAACCCCCGCCTCCAACGACCCCCACCCTCTCCTTACCTTAGATGGCTGGTTGGAGAGATGCCTAATCCCTCCGGACAGCAGGTCCTCCTCTTCAAAATGGCAGGCCTTCCCCTCCCAGTGCATCCTGGGATTCACCGGGGTGGGGCCTGAGGCTTTGATTGACCCATATGTCTAATGCCCCACCCATAGTAGGGGCCTTAAACAACCTAGGCCAATCAGGATGCACTGGGGAAGGGGAAGGCCTGCTATTTTGAAGAGGTGGGCCTGCTGGCCGGAGGGAGTAGGCATCCTTCCGGCCAGCCATCTAAATAAGGTAAGGGGAAAGAGGGCGGGGGTCGACGACATGGGGGAGGAGTGTTGCTTGGCGGTAGGAGAGATTGGGCATCTCTCCCATTACCGAGGGGGTGTTTGTGTATGTTGTTTGGCGGTGGGAGAGTGGGCATCTCGCCCACCGTCGGTGGAGGGTTGCTTGACTTTGGCGGCTCGATTTGTTGTTGGGGGGGGGGGTTTGGTGTGTTTATTGTGCACATGTGCCCATCGCTATTTACAGCGATGGGAACATGTAAATTTAGGAAATCTTTGTTACTCTCCATCAACCTCATTTGCATGAGCGTTTTTTGGAGAATGACTTAATTTTTAAAAATAGAAACATTAAAAATAGAAAATTTTTAAAAATAGTCTTCCCATCCACAGTAATCATTATCTCTTTCTCTCTCTGAGAGATCCCACGTGCCTATCCCAGGCCCTCTTGAATTCAGACACAGTCTCTGTTTCCACCACCTCCTACCATCTACCACCCTTTCCATAAAAAAGTATTTTCTCAGATTACTCCGGAGCCTATCACCTCTTAACTTCATCTTATGCCCTTTCATTGCAGATTTTCCTTTCAAATTAAAGAGATTCAACTCATACACATTTATATTATGTAGGTATTTAAACGGCTCTATCATATCTTCCCTCTCCCGCCTTTCCTCCAAAGTAGACAGATTGAGATCTTTAAGTCTGTCCCCCATATGCCTTATCACGAAGATCACACACCCTCTGAACCGACTCCATCCTTTTTATATCTTTTTGAAGGTGTGGCCTCCAGAATTGTACACAATATTCTAAATGAACTCTCACCAGAGTCTTATACAGAGGCATCAATATCTCCTTTTTCCTACTGGCCATACCTCTCCCTATGCAACCTTCTAGCTTTCGCCGTCACCTTTTCAACCTGTTTGGCCACCTTAAGATCATCACACAATGATTACTATAAAGGCTGCAACAGTAGCCTGTTGATTTTTAACACAAATTTTTGAGAATCTAGGCCTTAGTGATAGTTAAAGGGCCACCTGATGAAAGGTTTGGATGTAGGAGTTTCAATTAGTATGATTTTCTCTTGTCAGGATCAGTTGGGGGATTTTTGAAGGTAATTAATAGAGTATAAATGTAATGTGAGCCTAGGGGTGCGTGGGAGGGCCTAAGCAACAGGGATGTGTGCACAGAGTAGCTTTGGAATCAATCTCTAATGATGTCCCTACAAGCAAACAAAGATGAGAGAGAGATCTAGGGCTGTATGTACAGGTTTCAATGATGAATAGAAGGGTGGTTCAAATCAGTTTTACCACTTAGGATTTAGCCAGGTACTTGGGACCTGGGTTGACCACTGTTAGAAACAGGATGCTGGGCTTGATGGACCTTCGGTCTGTCCTAGTATAGCAATTCTTATCCCAGGACAAGCAAGCAGCATATTCTCACATGTGGGCGACGTCATCCATAGAGCCCCGGTACAGACACTTTCAAAGTGCATAGCCACTTTAAGAAATTTAGAAAGTTTGTGATAGCCTGCACCGTGCATGTGCGAGCGCCTTTCTGCCCGACGTAGGTGAACAGTTCCTCAGTTCTTAGTTTTCCGCAAAGCTAAGTCGCGTTCCACAATGTTCGTCGTGTTTTTCTACTTGCCTTCCCACTCTCACATTCTTTTATTCAATTCTATCTTCTGTAGTAAAAAAAAATAAAAATTTACTTTCTGGGAGTTTAATTTTTTTCTCTCTGCCAGCTATCCGGGGGGTTGACCGGCAGGGCCTTTCGTCAAGCTTCAATCACTGAGTTTGATTTGGCTGAAGTGGTGTTCCCGTCGATGTCCCGCCCGGTATTGGGTTTTTAAAAGTGTGGCCGGTATTCTCGAACCATCTCCATCACAGACCCGTACAGCTGGTGCCTTCAGAGACTTGGTCCAGAGCACCATGTTCAATCTTGTGTGCGCTATTCAACTTTACAGAAGCGCACTATTAAAAACCGTCTTTTACAACAGGAGTTGTTCAGTGTCGCAATAGAAGATCTCTCTCCGACACCATCTACATCGAAAGCTGCAATTTCAAAGTCACAGACACTGCCCGATGTACCACCATTGACTCTGGTGTCGCAGGTCATCATTCCCTCTGGTAAGCCAGCTAAAAATCCAACAGCTTCCCAGTCGGGTCGCAGATCATGGCATCAAGTTCATTCATGCCGACCAAGCGCAAACTCCTTATGTGACTAGTTCCATCATCGAGGGATGCATCGTCATCAGAGTCATCCTCTCTAGAACGTATCGCAGCACCATTGGTACCGGCAACTAAGCCAAAGGTATTGGTGCTTACTTTTCAACAGAAGCTCGATGCTCTGCTCCGTGAGGAGTATGAGGATTAATCTTTTTACCACGTCGACTCCTCTGGTACTTAGACTTCAGCAAAGCTTTCGATAGCGTACCACATCGCAGGCTGTTGAGCAAAATGGGTTCTATAGGATTGGGTGACACTTTGACAAAATGGGTTGAGAACTGGCTTGGAGGCAGGCGTCAGCGGGTGGTGGTGAATGGCACCCCCTCTGAAATGACGGAGGTGATCAGTGGAGTGCCGCAGGGCTCGGTCTTGGGCCCGATCCTGTTCAATATCTTTATAAGAGACTTGGCAGAAGGGCTTCGAGGTAAAATAACGTTATTCGCGGATGACGCCAAACTATGCAATGTAGTAGAAAGGAGTGCAACAGTCAAAAACTCAATGTCCGACAATATGAAGCACGACCTACTCCTATTGGAGCGCTGGTCTAGGATCTGGCAACTAGGTTTTAATGCCAAAAAATGCAAAGTCATGCATCTTGGCAGCCAAAATCCATGCAAAACTTACACCCTTAATGGCGAGATCCTAGCAAGGACTGTAGCAGAACGGGACTTAGGGGTGATCATCAGTGAAGATATGAAGACTGCCAATCAAGAGGAACAGGCTTTATCTAAGGCTAGACAAATCATAGGGTGTATACGTAGGGGTTTCGTCAATCATAAGCCTGAAGTCATTATGCCATTGTATAGATCCATGGTGAGACCCCATCTGGAATACTGTGTACAATTCTGGAGGCCTCATTACCGCAAAGATGTGCTGAGACTGGAGTCGGTCCAGCGAATGGCCACCCGGATGGTCTCAGGACTCAAGGACCTCCCGTACGAGGAACGGCTGGATAAGTTGCGGCTATACTCTCTCGAGGAACGCAGAGAGAGGGGAGACATGATCGAGACGTTCAAATATCTCACGGGCCGTATCGAGGTGGAAGAAGATATCTTCTTTTTCAAAGGTCCCACGGCTACAAGAGGGCATCCATGGAAACTCAGGGGAGGTAAGCTGCACGGTGACACCAGAAAGTACTTTTTCACCGAGAGAGTGGTGGATCGCTGGAATGGTCTTCCACTTCAGGTGATTGAGGCCAGCAGCGTGCCCGATTTTAAGACAAAATGGGATCGTCATATGGGTTCTCTTCACAGAGAAAGGTAGGGGAGGGTCATTAAGGTGGGCAGACTAGATGGGCCGTGGCCCTTATCTGCCGTCTATTTCTATGTTTCTATGTTTCTATCTTCTCCTACAGAAAAGCTTTCCTTTACTTGCTTTATTCGACAGCTAGGAAAGGATCTTTCTGTGAAGCTGGAGGCAGAGTCCAAATACAGTGCTGGACTATGAGCTTCCTCTTAAAGAGTTGCTTAAAGTACTTTTGCATGGCATATTAAAAGAAACCTTCTACAAAAATTGGGAGTCTCCTCGTTCTGTTCCTGTGGCTCCCAGGAAATTGGACTCTCTCTATAAGATAATTTCCATTCCTGGGCTTGGCAAACCTCAATTGCCTCATCAATCTTTGTAGTGGAGTCCACTCCATCCAAAGTTTATGCTTCGGTTCCTCCTGGTAGAGAGGGGAAGACTATGGACAAATTTGGCCAACGTCTCTATCAAAACTCCATGTTGGCAAATCGTGCCATCAACTATATCTTTTATTTTTCTTGTTATTTGAAACATCTGATTAAGCAGTTTTCTTAATTACCAGAAACATCTTCCTTCTCATAAACTGAATAGTTTTCAACATCTTCTCAGCACTCTTGCTCAGTTAAGAAAATACATGGTTCGTTCGGCTTATGATGTCTTTGAGCTGACTTCTAGAGCCTCTTCTATGTCTGTTGCCATGGGGAGGTTGTCGTGGCTCAGGGTTTCAGATATGGACATTAACCTTCAAGACAGACTAGTCAATGTTCCATGTCTTGGTGATGAGTTTTTTGGAGATTACATAGATGCTGCAACTCAAAAGCTCACTGCTCATGAAACGCGGTGGGACAGCTTGGTAAAACCTAAGTTCAAGCCTTCTACATCGAAAACTTTCAGCCCATCCTCTTCATATGAGCAAAGTCTTCTGTTCCCCCCAGGCCACAGCAAAAGAGAAAAAACAGCAGTGGCCTCAAAAATCCCAAGTGTCCGCTCCTGCTAAATCAACTCAGTCTTCTTGACCAACTACTAGAGAGCATTGATTCACTGGAATTGCAACTATCACTCCCTAAGCTGATTGGGGGTCGCCTCCAGTTTTATTTTCATTGTTGGGAGTTGATCACCTCTGGGTTCTTCAAATCATTTGAGAGGGTTACTCTCTTCATTTTCTCACCATCCCTCCAGATCATCCTCCAAGAGAGTCATAGAAACATAGAAACATAGAAAGATGACGGCAGATAAGGGCCATATAGCCCATCAAGTCTGCCCACACTATTTACCCACCCTCTTAAGTCTTCTGACCCCTTAAGTATAATTGTAATTATACTGTCACTCTACTGACCCGCTCATTCAAGTTCTAGTGACCCTATCCCTTGGCATGACCCCGTAGGGATCCCACATGGGTATCCCATTTGTTCTTGAAGTCTGGGATGCTGCGTGCCTCAACCACCTGCACTGGAAGCTTGTTCCAATGCTCGATCACTCTCTCCGTGAAGAAGTACTTCCTTGCGTCTCCACGAAACTTCCCTCCCCTGAGTTTGAGCGGATGTCCTCTTGTGGTCGAGGGTCCCCTGAGAAGAAAGATATCCTCTTCCACCTCGACCCGTCCCGTGATGTACTTAAATGTCTCAATCATGTCTCCCCTCTCCCTACGCTCTTCAAGAGTGTAGAGCTGCAATTTGCTCAGTCTTTCCTCGTACGGGAGACCCTTTAGCCCCGAGACCATCCTGGTGGCCATCCGCTGAACCGACTCAATTCTGAGCACATCCTTACGGTAATGTGGCCTCCAGAATTGCACACAGTACTCCAGATGAGGTCTCACCATGGCTCTGTACAATGGCATCATGACTTCAGGTTTCCTGTTGACGAAGCTTCTCTTGATACAACCTATCATCTGCCGTGCTTTAGATGAAGCCTTCTCCACTTGAGTGGCTGCTTTCATGTCAGCACTGATGATTACTCCTAAGTCTCGTTCTGCCGTAGTCCTGGTTAAAGTTTCTCCATTCAGGGTGTAAGTTCTGCAAGGATTTCCGTTACCGAGATGCATGACCTTACATTTCTTGGCGTTAAAGCCCAGCTGCCACATCAAGGACCAACTTTCTAAAGTACGCAGGTCTTGCTCCATAGCATCTTGTAGATTATGGCCGTTTACTATATTGCATAGTTTGGCGTCATCAGCGAATAAGGTTACTTTGCCTTGAAGCCCTTGAGTCAGATCCCCAATGAATATGTTGAAGAGGAGTGGGCCCAGGACCGAACCCTGTGGCACTCCGCTAGTCACCTCCGACATTTTAGAGCGGGTACCGTTAACTACCACCCTCTGAAGTCTGCCATTAAGCCAATCTTTAACCCATGCAGTCAGAGTCTCTCCTAATCCCATCGATTTCATCTTGTTCAGCAGCCTGCGGTGTGGGACGCTGTCGAACGCTTTGCTGAAGTCCAGGTACACGACGTCCAAGGACTCTCCTGAGTCCAGTCTTCTTGTTACCCAGTCAAAGAAGTTGATTAGATTTGACTGGCATGACCTACCCTTGGTGAATCCATGTTGGTTGGGATCCCGGAGATTTCCCTCGTTCAGGATCGTATCTAATTTATACTTAATTAGTGTTTCCATGAGTTTACACACTATTGAGGTGAGGCTTACCGGTCTATAGTTTGCAGCCTCAGCCTTGCAACCCTTTTTATGTAGAGGAATGACGTTGGCTGTTTTCCAATCTAACAGAACTTTCCCCGTACTTAGTGAGAGATTGAAGAGCACTGGTAACGAGTCTACTTTGAACCCTCACCAGTCCTCCCTTCTTCTTCAGGAAATTGATTCACTTCTTCTCAGTGCTATCGAGAAAGTTCCTGTGGATCAACAGAACTGGGGGGTTTACTCTCACTACTTTTTAGTTCTGAAGAAATCTGGAGGTCTATGACCGATTTTAGATCTCAGAGCCCTCAATAAGTTTCTAGTCAGAGAAGTTTTGCATGATGTCTCTAGCCACTCTTTATCCCCTCTTGCCTCACAACGATAGGCTATGCTCTCTGTATCTCAAGGAAGCCTACACTTATATCCCAATTCACCCGGCTTCCAGGAAATTCCTCAGATTTCAAGTGGCCCATCACCACTATCAATACAAGGTTCTACCTTTCGGCCTTGCATCCTCTCCCAGAGTCTTCACCAAGTGCCTAGTGGTGGCAGCGGCCTTGAAATCTCAGGGTCTTCATGTCTTCCCCTATCTAGACGACTGACTCATAAAAAACTCTTCATGTCAGGGTGTGCTTCTTGCGATGAATCGCACCGTACTATTTCTTCAGAATATGGGATTCAAAATCAACTTCCTCAAGTCATCCGTCTCAAAGACTCCAATTCATTGAAGCTCTCCTTGACACCAATCAGATGAGGGCATTTCTTTCGCAAGAGCATCAAGATGTTTTGTTTCAACTTTGCCATCAGATGTGTTGCCTCCAGCCAACCTCTGCCAGGTGATTGATGGTTCTTCTAGGCCATATGGCTTCTACAGTCCACGTAACTCCTCTTGCGAGGCTTCATCTCAGGATGCCTCAGTAGTCTCTGACTTTGCAGTGGTCTCAAGCAACCGATCCACTATCGCAGCACATTTCTGTAAGCTTGTCTCTTCAACGATCGCTTCATTAGTGGATAACTTCCAATCTATCCAGGGGCCTTCTGTTTCACATGCCTCCTCATCAAAAAGTTCTTCTGACCACGGATGCGTCGACTTATGCTTAGAGGGCACACCTGGACGGCCTTCAAACTCAAGGTCATTGGAACTCCACAATGGTTCCATATCAATCTACATTCAGGGAGAGCAGAATTACTTAGAAGACAAACTCAGCAGAATTCTTCAACCTCACGAAAGGACGCTCCAACTCTGAATCTCTCCATCCCATCTTTTCTCAATGGGGGACTCCTCAAGTGGATTTGTTTGTGTCTCCCCTCAACAAGAAGTTGTCCCAATTCTGCTCCAGACTGTACTTTCCTCAACGTCTGAAGGCAGATGCATTTCTTCTGGACTGGACGCACAAGTTTCTCTATGCATTTCCACCAATTCCTCTCATTCTAAAGACACTTGGCAAAGCCAAGTAGGAGTTGGCCTCTATGATTCTCATAGCTCCTCAGTGGCCCAGGCAACCCTGGTTCTCCCTTCTA